>NW_024870756.1:1800000-2047344 GCF_019054845.1 Dipodomys spectabilis
AATTCCTCAACACCACATAATAGAAAAAGCCAGAAGTGGCGCTGTGGTTCAAGTCGTAGAGCGCTTGTCTGGAGCTGAAGAGCTGAGGGACAGCACCAGGCCCAGAGTTCAAGCCCCACGACTGACCAAAAAAAAAAAAAAAAAAAAAAAAGGCCAGGACTCTACCACTTGAGACACAGTGCCACTTCCAGTTTTCTGGTGGTTAATTGCAAATAAGAGTCTTGAGGGGACTTTCCTACCCTGGCTAGCTTTGAACCACGATCCTCAGATCTCAGCCTCCTGAGTAGTTAGGATTATAGGCGTGAACTACCAGCGCCCAGCCTGGAATGTATTTTCTATGTGCCAAGTACTGTGTGAAGCACTTTATCTGGGTCAGTCATTTAAGTGTCACAAAAGTCTTGTAAGGCAAATACTATTATTATCTTCATTTTACAGATGAGACTGGTAATGTAATTCAGTGGTGGAGAACTTACCTAGCGCTCACCTCAGTTCAATCCTTAACATGGCAATAAGCATAATGCATGTTTGGAAAATGAGGCAGTTTTCTTATTTGAGGCCACAAAATCAATTACTGATAGAGCAGAGATGTCAATGCACAAGGTCTAGTCCCAACAACTCCTTAAACTGCTCTGCTTCTTGAAATACTGCTATCATGTAGTGTTGTTAAAGTAAACCAATTTACAGGATGTGTTTAGCAGAGTCTGTTTAATCAAGCTAACCATTATGATCATTAGTGCGTGTATGTATGTGTTTCACTGGGGTTTGAACTCAGAGCCACTCCACCACTGTCTCTAGTCCTTTTTTTTTTTGCACTGTTATTTTTGAGATAAGGCCTTGCTTCTTGCAACTGAATCATTAGCCTATTTTCTCTTCCACTACAACTGGAATGGACAGATTTCTTCTACTAAAATGGGGTCCTCTGAACTGTTCTGCCTGGACTTACCCTCCTCAATCTCGGCCTCCCAAATAGCTAGACTTACAGTGTGAGCAACCCACAGAAATTACAATTATTGATTCTGTCACCATCGTCATCATCATCATCATCATCATCATCATCATCATCATTATATCAATTCCTTTGAGCTTATCCTAATGATTACTCCTCCTTCCTGAGTACCAATTTCACCTGAAGGAAAAGAGGTGTTTTCCTACCAGCTCCCTGGCTAGCTTGGGGTGGGATTCTAATATTTCATTCCCTCATATAATACAGAGACTGATTACCTCAGTAGAGAGTAATGGATCATTTATTAAAAACCTCCACACTAAAAAATGCAGTATAATATATAGGAAAGTAACATCAAAAACATACACAATAAAAGCTGCTGGTCAACAGGAGGACAGGAGGGCAGGGAAAGAGATATAAGCTCTACTGGGAGGTTGGTACTAGGAGGAGGGGGTTGAGATAACAAGGAGGATGGAAGAAAATAAGTACTATCAGAATAGATTATTTGCAACTATGAGAACAGAACAATGAACCCTGTTAAAATTGCTTGGAGAAGTGAAGGAGGAGGGAAGAGAGATGATAGAGGGGCTGAGACTGGATTGGGTAAGGCTGAAATTATCAGGAAAACCTCAGGGAGACTACAGCAGAAGGCTGGGTTCAAGGCTACTTTCAGCTACACATTAACACCCTCTATCAAAAACTAAACAAAATTCTTATTATTCTCTTTAGAAAAGAAAACATAAGCCCAAGGCTGATGGCTCATGTCTGTAACTTCCATTCTGAGAATGGAAGTTCAAAGCCTGCCCAGTCAGACAAGTTTTTGAAACTCATTATAGCCAGCTAACCAGCAAAAAAGCTAGCTAGAATGGTAGAATGCTAGCTTTTAAGCTAAAAAGCTAAGGGATAGTGCCTAGGCCCTGAGTTCAAGCCCAGGATCAACACAAAGAAAAGAAAGAAAGGGAAAAAAAGGAGAGGAGAGGAGAGTAGGGGCGGGAAGGAGAAGGAAGAGAGGGAGGGAGGGAGGGAGGGGTGGAAGGGAAGAGGGAAGGAAGTAAGGGAGGGAGGGAGGGAGGGAGGGGAAAAAAAAGAAAACATAGCAAGATACCAGTAGCTCATACATATAATTCTACTAGGCAACAGGCTGAGACATGGAGAATATCAGCTCCAAATTAGCCTGGGAAGAACAAGAGACTCTATCTCCAATTAACCAGAAAAAAGCTGGGCAAGAGGCCTGGCTCAAGTGGTAGATTTCCCCACTGTCAGCAAGCAAACAAGCAAGCAAGCCAAGCAAGAGTTCAGGCCCTGGTATCAGAAAAAAAAGAAAAAAAAGCCAAGTGCTGGTGGCTCACACCTGTTATCCAAGCTACTGAAGAAGCTGAGGTCTTAGGATTCAGTTTGAAGCCAGCCTGGGCAGGAAATTCTATGAGACTGTTATCTTCAATGAAACGTCAAAACACTGGAAGAAGAGCTATGGTTCAAGTGGACAGTACTATATCCTTGAACAGAAAAGGCTCAGGGACAGGAACCAGGCCCTGAATTTAAGCCCCAGGACCAGCATCAAAAATAAAAATTTTTTTTTAAAGAACATTTTTTTTTTCTCAAAATAAAAGCAGAGACACATTTACTAAAAAACAAATACATGGGCTGGGAATGTGGCTTAGTGGTAGAGTGCTTGCCTAGCATGCATGAAGCCCTGGGTTCAATTCTTCGGTACCACATAAACAGAAAAAGCCAAAAGCGGTGCCGTGGCTCAAGTGGTAGAGTACTAACCTTGAGCAAAAGTTCAGGGACAGTGCCCAGGCTGAGTTCAAGCACCAGGATTGACAAGAGAAAAAAAAAAAAAAACACATACTGGGTGCACCTAATCTTAGCTACTCTGGAGGCTAAGATCATGGTTTGCAGCTGGCTCAGGCAGAAAAGCCCATGAAAAAAAAAAAGTCCACCAAAAAGCTAAAACTGGAGCAAGTGCTATCCTTGAGCAAAATATCTCAGAGATAGTGCCCAGGCCCTGAGTTTAGGCCCAAGACTAATACACTCACATACAAACACACACACACAAACCACACCCATACACAATCAGTTCTCTACCCTTCTTCCCTTTATACTGTATTTTCAAAACTAATGTATGTTATTTCATACTCACAATCTTTTCAAAAGGTGCAAAAATAGGTTCAAAGAGATTCATGACCACATAGGTAGTAAGTGAATGACTAGACAAAAAAAACTTTGAAGCTGGCGCTGGGGGCTCACACCTGTAATCCTAGCTACTCAGAGGGCCGAGATCTGAGGATCATGGTTCAAAGCCAGCCCGGGCAGGAAAGTCCGTGAGACTTTTATCTTCAATAACCCACTAGAAAACCGGAAGTGGCACTGTGGCTCAATCGGTAGAAAGCTCACCTTGAGCTGAAGAGCTGAGAGATAGCACTCAAGCCCAGATTTCAAGCCCCACCACCGACAAAAAAAAAAAAACTTTGAGATATGACAGAAGGTAAAGTTAGTGGGAGGTGGTGGCTCTGTGAGAAGATTACTGAAGTCCCAGATACTAGGACGCAGAGGCAAAAGGACTACTTGAGTCTATGAGTTTTGAGACAAGCCTAGATAACAACCTGCCTAAAACAAAAAAGGAAAAAAAATAGAAAAAGTCTTTTTCAGCTGGGCACTGGTGGCTCACACCTGTAATCCTAGCTACCCAGGAGGCTGAGATCTGATGATCATGGTTCAAAGCCAGCCCAGGCAGGAAAGCCCATGAAACTCGTATCTCCAATAAACCACCAGAAAACCAGAAGTGGCACTGTAGCTCAAATGGTAGAGCTCTAGCCTTGAGCTCAGTTCAGCCTCCACAACTAACAAAACAAAACAAAAAAAGTTTCAGCTCAGCTTGGTCAGAAAAGTATGTGAGACTCCATCTCATTAAAAAAACCTGGCAAGATGGTTTATACTTGTAACCTGAGCTAAGACAGGAAGCCTAAAATAGGTGCGCAAGGTTCAGGCACAGACCTTGACAGCAAAATATCAAGGTAAAAAAGGACTGGAGATGTTGCTCAATGGCAAACAAGTTCAAATCCCAGTAGGAGGGAAGGAGAGAGAAGAGGGAGTTAGAATTTGTCAGGGAGTATATGGTATTTAAAATCTTGACAGGGGCTGGGAAGGTGGCTCAGTGGTAGAGCACTTGCCTTGCATGCATGAAGACCTGGGTTCTATTTCTCAGCACCACATAGGCAGAAAAAAAAAAAAAGCCAGAAGTGGTGCTGTGGCACAAGTGATATAGCGCTAGCCTTGAGCTGAAGAACTGAGGGACAGCACCCAGGCCCAGAGTTCAGGCCCCATGACCGGACCCAAAAAAAAATCTTGACAGTAGGGGCTGGGAATGTGGTCTAGAGCCCTGGGTTCGATTCCTCAGTAACACATAAACAGAAAAATCCAGAAGTGGCATTGTGGCTCAAGTGGTAGAGTGTTAGCCTTGAGCAAATGAAGCTCAGGGACAATGCCCAGGCCCTGAATTCCGGCCCTAGGACTGGCAAAAAATAAATAAAAATTTGACAGTAGGGCTGGGAATATGACTTAGTGGAAGAGTGCTTGCCTTGCATGCAATGAAGCCCTGGGTTCAATTGCTTAATACCACATACGCAGAAAAAAGTCAAAAGTGGCACTGTGGCTCACAAGTGGTAGAGTTCTAGTCTTGAGCAAAAGAAGCTCAGGGACAGTGCCCAGGCAGAGTTCAAGCCCCAGAGCTGTCAAAAAAAAAAAAAATCTTGACTGTAAGCACTTAAAAAATGAGTTCAGACAGAACAGGGATACAAGGACTGCTTTTGAGTAGTAGCAGTAATACTTCTCTCCTCTTTCTATCATTAGAAGCTGAGATGAGGGGAATGTCAGGGAGAAAAAAGAAAGGGCTGAGGAAAGCCAAGGAGGTCAGAAGAGAGACAAAGGACTGCTATTCTAGTAGCCAAGTAAGCTGAGTATAAGAAAGGAGTATTAATGCTAACAAGAAGTTAAGAGACTTGCCCATGTAATTGTAACTCCTCTGTACAGTATTCTCACGATAAAAAAAAAAAAAAAGTTAAGAAAAGAAGATGGCTGAATAACAACCACTTAGTTTAAGTGTTCACTTTAGATGTTCTTCCAATATAACATTTTTTCCTTTTTAGTCCAGATAAAATCCCAGAAATGTCTAATAAATATACATTAGATTTTTTGGGTTTTTTTTGTCAGTTGTGGGGCTTGAACTCTGGGCTTAGGCGCTATCCCTGCACTCTTCAGCTCAAGGCAAGCACGCTACCACTTGAGCCACAGTGCCACTTCCGGTTTTCTAGTGGTTTTTATTAGAAATAAGAGTCTCATGGACTTTCCTGCCCGGGCTGGCTTCGAACCATGATGCTCAGATCTCAGCCTCCTAAGTAGCTAGGATTACAGGCGTGAGACACCGGCGCGCAGCTATACAATAGATTTTTGTTTAATGCAGCTATATCCATGTCTCAAAAAAAAAAAGTCAAGGCTCTTAATCTAGACGTAACAGATTTTATACAGTGAATGTATCTTTGTCTGGTTGGAGTAATTTTCTCTCTAAAACCAAGTCTCTAGGTCTTGCTTGTGCTCAGTAGGTGGAATCAGAAAAATGAGCTAAACATATTTCTTTTGTTCTGCATAAAGTAGCAATTATTCTTGAACTCCTTTCCCTCCTCCCTAGCTCAAACAGGCTAGCCAGTTAAACAAAGACCTTAAATTACACACACACATTCTCTCTCTCTCTCTCTCTTTCTTCCTTAAAGACAAAAAGCTGAAGCCAAGCATAGTGGTAATCCCAACACATGTCTAGATGTCACCTTACCTTATTTATGCAGACTCAGGTCTCTTCCAAGGCTAAATTAAGGCCCCTGCCTCTAGTCTACCATTGCACCCTTTGCTAACTCACATCCTAATATATAACAAATTGTCTCTGTAGCTTTTTTTTGTCTCTTTCTCTAGACCATAAACATCTTCATATGGATGGCAAGGACAAAATCTCATTCTTGTTTATATCAGTAGTTTCTAGGATATCCCATGGTCAATAATCTTTTTTTTTAATTTTTTTTTTTGTGCCAGTCCTGGGGCTTGAACTCAGAGCCTGGGCACTGTCCCTGAGCTTTCTTGCTCAAGGTTAGCACTGTACCACTTAAACCCCAGCTCGATTTCTGGCTTTTTGGTGGTTAATTGGAGATAACACTCTCACAGCTTGGAGCTAGTGGCTCACACCTTCTAGCTACCTCAGGAGGCTGAGATCTAAGGATCACAGTTTGAAACCAACCCAGAAAGAAAAATCCTGGTGAAACTCTTATCTCCAATTAACCACTCAAATCCGCAAGTAGAGCTATGACTTAAAGTGGTAAAGTGCTAGCCTTGAGCAAAAGAGCTTAGGGACAGTGCCCAAGCCCTTGAGTTCAAGCCCCACAACCGACCAAAAAAAAAAAAAAAAAAAGATTATAGGCATTAACTACCAGTGCCCAGCTCAGTCAATAATCATTTGTTGAATGAATTAATGAATGAATGAGTGCAATAAATTTCATTTAGAATCTTTTTGTGATTTTTTTTAAACAGATTTTCCCTGATAAATCAACTGAACTCAGGCTAATATTAAAATTGCTCCATCCAATCCCATCTCTAGCTGATAGCAGAAACAAAAAAATGCCCCTATCAGATCATGAAAATAAAGGATTAAAAAAAAAAAAAATATGGAAGGGCTAGGAAGGTGGCTCAGTGGTAGAGCGCTTGCCTTGCATGCATGAGGCCCTGGGTTCGATTCCTCAGCCCCACATAAGCAAAAAGAAAAAAGCTGGAAGTGGCGCTGTGGCTCAAGTGGTAGAGTGCTAGCCTTGAGCTGAAGAGCTGAGGGACATCGCCCAGGCCCAGAGTTCAGGCCCCACCACCGGACCCCAAAAAAAAAAAAAAATGGAACTGGCTGGGCCTGAAATCCTAGCTCCTCAGGAGGCAGAGAGCTGAGGACTGTGGTTCAAAATCAGTCCAGGCAGAAAAGTCAGTGAAACTCATCTCCAATTACCCACCAAAAAGCCAAAGTTAGATCTACATCTCAAGAGATAGAATGCTAGCCTTGAGCAAAAAAATCTTAAGGTCAGCACCCAAGCCCTGAGTTCAAGCTCTAAAACTGTACCAAAAAAAAAAGGAATCACTTGCTATCTAAAATAAGCTCAGAAAGCATGATCATGCTACCTGTTCTTTGGTACAAGGTAACAGCCTATGCTTCTGCAAGCCTGGAGGTCAGAGGAACTGATGGAGCTCTGGATTACTGTCTTCACATCCCTCCTACCAATCCTATATTTTCTTTTACCTTATTTTTTTGTTCCCCTTCTTACCTTTGTCTCCTTTCCTCATTCTCTATGCTTTTGTATTTTCATTCTGTTCTCAATTTTCCCTTTAGCTTTCCCCTGCCCTCCCTGGACTTTAGGTACAGGTTTCACATGGGCCCTGGCTTTGTCCAATGTAAAAAACTAAATCAATGTGAAAAACTAAATTCCTGGTTATTTCCATCAACTGTACGAATTAATTTCTTTTTTGAGAGGGGTGGTGATCTGAACTCAGGGCCTCACACTTGTTAAACAAGTCACTCTATCACTTGAAACAAGCCTCCAGCTTTATTCTGATGTTTTAAGGGGAACTAAGATGTGACCTCCTAATTGCAGTACAAGGTCATCAGCATGGGACCCCATTATTTACCATCTTTAAAAAGAGTAGAGGTGGTTCATGCCTATAATCCTAGCTACTTAAGAGGCTGAGATCTGAGGATCTCAGCTCAAAGCCAGCCCAGGCAATAAAGTCCATGAGACTCTTATCTCCAATTAACCACCAGAAAACAGAAGTGGTGCTGTGGCTCAAGTGCTAAAGTGCTTGCCTTGAGCTGAAGAGCTCAGGGGCAGTGCCCATGTCCAGAGTTCAAGCGCCACTACCGACAAAAAAAAAGACATGGTTCTTGGGTATAGCAATCTAAAATACAATAAAGACTTTCTTTTCATTTTTTTTGGCCAGTCCTGGGGCTTGAACTCAGAGCCTTGGCTCTGTCCCTGGGCCTCAATGTGCTCAAAGCACTCCACCACTTTAGCCACAGCACCACTTCCAGTTTTTTCTGTTTATGTGGAACTAAGGAATCGAACCCAGGGCTTCATGCATGCTAGGCCAGCACTCTACCACTGAGCCAGATTCCTAGCCCAAGGTTTTCTTTCCTTAATTTTCTTTCATTATTTTTTCTGTGCTGGACCTGGGACTTGAACTTAGGGCCTAGGCACTATCCTGGAGCTTTTTTGCTCACAGCTAGTGCTCTCTACCACTTAAGAGTTATATCCCCACTTCTGGCTTTTCGGTGAATAATTAAAGAGTCTCAGGGACTTTCCTGCCTGAACTAGCTTCAAACCATGATCCTCAGCAGGGAGCTGGTGGATCAGGCCTATAATCCTAGCTACTCAGGAGGCTGAGATATGAGCATTGCGTTTCAAAGCCAGCCTGGGCAAGAAAGTACGTGAGACTCTTATCTCCAATTAACCACCAGAAAACTGGAAGTAGTGCTATGGCTGTGCCTATGGCTCTAGTGGTAAAGTGCTTGCCTTGAGCTCAAGAGCTCAAGGACAGCACCCAAGTTCAGAGTTCAAGCCCCAAGACAAAAAAAAAAACAAAAAAAAAAAACCATGATCCTCAGATCTCAGCCTGCTCAGTAGCTAGGATTACAAACATGAGCTACCAGTGCCTGGCTTTGTTTTTTGTTTTTTTTTGGGGGGGAGGTAAGTGGGAGGGGGAGTAGTAGCAGAGCTATAGGTAAACCCCAGGGCCTCATTCATACCATACAAGCCCTCTATCAAAAGCCTAGGCTATGTTTTTCGTGTGTGAAGTACTAGGGTTGAACGCAGAGCCTACTAAACAGATAATCTACCACTTACACCATGCCTCCAGCCCATTCTACTTTTTTTTTTTTTTTTTTTTTTTTGTAGGTTGTAGGGCTTGAGCTCAGGGCTTGGATGCTATCCCTCAGTTCTTCAGCTCAAGGCAAGTGCTCTACCACTTGAGCCACAGCGCCACTTCCGGTTTTCTAGTGCTTTATCAGAGATAAGAGTCTCACGGACTTTCCTGCCCGGGCTGGTTTTGAACCGTGATCCTCAAAGTTCAGCTTCCTGAGTAGGTAGGATTACAGGCGTGAGCCACCAGCACCCAGCTTCTACTATTACTTTAAATAAAAAATATAGGTGTCAGGTGCCGGACTCACGCCTGTAATCCTAGCTACTCAGGAGGCTGAGCTCTGAGGATCATGGTTCAAAGCTAGCCAGGGCAGGAAAGTCTATTAACCACCAGAAAATAGGAAGTGGCACTTGGCTCAAGTGGTAGAGCACTTGTCTTGAGCTGAAAAGCTCAGAATAGCACTCAGGCCGAGTTCAAGTCCCATGACCAACCAAAAAAAAAAGAGAGAGAGAGAGAGATAAGTAGATAAACCTGAAGAGGAAGAGTAATTTGAAATCATATTCTGGAAAAATTGCTACATGTTAGCAGAACAAATTTAAATAACTATCATGCCCGGCACTGTAAAACTAGATGTTCAGGAGGCCAAGATCTGAGCCAGTCCTGGCTCCTACACGAGATTTTTTTTTTTTTTTTTTAATCGGTCATTGGGGCTGAACTCTGGGCCTGGGTGCTGTCCCTCAGCTCTTCAGCACCCTACCACTTGAGCCACAGCACCACTTCTGGCTTTTTTCTGCTTATGTAATGCTGAGGAATCGAACCCAGGGCCTCATGCACGCGAGGCAAGCACTCTACCACTGAGCCAACTTCCCGGCCCCACACATGAGATTCTTCTCTCCAATTAACGACTTAAAAAGTCAGAAGTGGGGCTGGGATGTAGTTCAGTGGCAAAGCACTTGCCTACCAAATGCAATGTCCTGGGTTTGATCCCCAGTACCAAAAAAGAAAAGACCAAAAAAAAATATACAGTTAAAAAAAAAAGTCAGAAGTGGAGCTATGGCTCAAGTGGCAGATCAATCACTAGCCTTGAGCAAAAAAGCTCACGGACAGGGCCCAAGCCCTGAGTTTAAAGAAAATGAATGTGATCTCTACTCTTAAATGCCCTCTCAGGGAATGAAAGAATCAGGAATCATCCCTACCTTTGTGGAACTCATAAATATAAATAATAAGAGTAAAAAGGAAAAGATTATCTTAAGAAAGTCAAGAGCCTGTGGGTAACTGAGATAGAGAAAAAAAAAAAAAGACTGACTGGAAGAACTTTTGAGTTTAGGGTACTTATTTCACATGTCCAAATCCATGCCATAGCATCAGAAGCCAAGGAGAACAATCCACAACTAGGAATCAAGAGGCCTAGGTTTGGTACTAACAAACTGTGTAACTCTGAGCAAATCACCTTACTCTTCCATCCAAAGATCACTCATCCATAAAGTAAACATAACTTGTTGGCAGTTGTCTATGATGATCAAGTACTATAAAATCACTTGGAAAAAGTTCTATGTAGTATACCAGCAAGGGTAAGGAAAGAAAAATTATTCCTCTGATGGAGTATAAATCCTGTGCTTCAACTTCCAGTCTAGGCCTGACTTGCTATCCCATCCCTACCCCATTAAACCCCTTCACCAACCTGTGGTTGCTTGAATGAAAGAAGAGTCACGTGTGAGGCTCCCAGAGTGAGACATTGACTATTTAATCTGTTGTTCCATTCCGTATCTCAGTGGCTTCCTCCATAAAGTTGGTGGTGTGGGTCTGAAGGATGGGTCTGAAGGAGTGCAGAATTTGCAAAAAGTGAGTATTTACATAACGCTTTTACTCCCTCAAAAAATAAATAGCCAGAGCCAGGTGCTGACAGCTCACGCCTGTAATCCTAACCACTCAGGAGGCTGAGATATGAGGATCACAGTTCAAATCTAGCTCAAGCAGGAAAGTCCCTAAGACTCTTATCTCCAATGAACCACCAGAAAATTGGAAGTGGCGCTGTGGCTCAAGCGTAGAGCTCTAGCCTTGAGCTGAAGAGCTGAGGGACAGCAGCCAGGCCCAGAGTTCAAACCAACCTCCCCCCACCACCACCACCACCAAAAAGAAAACAAAAAACAAAGCTATCAAATGGCTTTCCTTACTTGGAAATAATCAGAAAAGGACTTAAGAGATCATTAATCTTTTGTTTTACAGATAAGAAAACTGAAGCCCAGATATATGGATTATAGAAGACTCAGAGCTAATCAGTCCCTGAGCAAGGGGCTAGACACAAGCCTTGGATTCCAAAGTCTAGAGCTCTCTAGGCCAGATCACAGGACCACTCAAAGGCCTACCAGTAACCCGTAGAGTACATTATCATCATCAAAACACATTTGACTGGCATCAGTAGCTCCTCTGTAATCCTAGCTACTCAGAAGGCAGAGATCTGAGGATCACATTTTGAAACCAGTCCAGGATGAATCACTGTTTTCTTGTTGTTGCTGTTTTGTTTTGCTTTTTGTCAGTTGTGGGGCTTGAATTTAGGGCCTGGGCACTGTCCCTGAGCATCTTTGTGCTCAAGGCTAGTGCTCTACCACAGAAAAAGCCAAAAGCACTGTGGCTTGAGTAGTAGAGTGCTAACCTTGAGCAAAAAGCAGCTTAGGGACAGTGCTCAGGCCCTGAGGTCAAGCCTCAGGCCCTGAGGTCAAGCCCCAGGCCTGGCAAAAAAAAAAAAAGCAGGAATTAGAATTATGGGGACTTTTCTGCTCCAGCAGGCTTCAAACCACAATCCTCAGATCTCAGCCTCCTGAGTAGCTAGTAGCTAGAAGTAGAGCTGTGGCTCAGGTGGCAGAATGCTAGCCTTAAGCAAAAACAACTCAGGAATAGTGCTTAGCCCTAAGTTGAAGCCCAAGGACCAATACCAAAAATAATCACTGTAAAACTTAACAACAAAATGTGGCCTAAAAGTAGGGGCGGAAAAATCTAATGGAAGAACAGCTTGGGAAATAGAGTTGGAAAACAAAAGGTTTTCCTGAGGAAGCATAATGAGTCCTAGAGAAAGGAAAGACTTAAAATAGGTTGTTTGGGGGCGAAGACATGTGAGTAAAATTTTCTTTAGGGAATATTTCCTTTTTTTGGGTATACATTCCAATACTGGGGTTTGAATACCAGGCCTGCTGCTCAGTTTTGGGTTTGTTTTTTGTTTTTTTGTCGGTCTTAGGGCCTGAATTTTGGGCCTGGGCACTGTCCCTCAGCTCTTCCACTCAAGGCTAGCACTCTACCACTTGAACCACAGTGCCACTTCCAGTTTTTTCTGTTTATGTGGTGCTGAGGAATCGAACCCAGGGCCTCAGGCATGCAAGGCAAGCACTCTACCACTGAGCCACCTTCCCAGCTCTACTGCTCAGTTTTTTGTTTTTGTTTTTGTTTTTTTTTGGTCAGCCATGGGGCTTGAACTCTGGGCCTGGGCGCTGTCCCTCAGCTCTTCAGTTCAAGGCGAGCGCTCTACCACTTGAGCCACAGCGCCACTTCCGGTTTTCTGGTGGTTTATTGGAGATAGGAGTCTCATGGTCTCTCCTGCCCGGGCTGGCTTTGAACCGCGATCCTCAGATCTCAGCCTCCTGAGTAGCTAGGATTACAGGCGTGAGCCACCAGCGCCCGGCTTTTTTTTTTTTTTTTTTTTTGGGGTCCGGTGGTGGGGCCTGAACTCTGGGCCTGGGCGATGTCCCTCAGCTCTTCAGCTCAAGGCTAGCGCTCTACCACTTGAGCCACAGCGCCACTTCCGGCTTTTTTCTCTTTGCTTATGTGGTGCTGAGGAATCGAACCCAGGGCCTCAGACATGCAAGGCAAGCGCTCTACCACTGAGCCACCTTCCCAGCCCTGACTGCTTCTTTTAATATAATAGTGAACATACATTTCTAGAGTACTACTTGGAATGCCAAGTAGTAGTACTCTATTTCACTAAAGTTTTGTTATATATGTGTGTGCGTGTATATATATATATATATATATACACACACACACACGTGTGTGTGTACACGAGTTATGATATAAAATTAATTTACTTTTTAAATGTGACAGCCATTACCCAAGGGCGAAAGCTCACACCTGTAATCCTAGATACTCAGGAAGCTGAGATCTGAGGCTAGAGGTTCAAAGCCAGTCCAAGCAGGAAAGTCCACAAGACCCTTATCTCCAATTAGCTACCAAAAAGCAGGGAGAGGAACTGTGGCTCAAGTGGTAGAGCATTGGCCTTGAGAACAAAAGTTCAGGAATAATGCCTAGGCCCAGATTCAAGTCCAAGGACTGATACCAAGGGAAAAAAAAAAGGTGACAGTCATTGAACTCCAGTGTAGAATAATGTTTAGAACAGTGCCTAGCACATATTAAGTGCTTGGTGCTTCTATTATAGCCACTATTGCTATTATATACTTATCTATTAAGATTGTTTGCAGGCTTAAATACAATAATGTGAAAGCACTTTGGAAAACATTAACGTAAGTGAAAAAGCAAAAGGCCCTTCCCTCCATTTTTGATACCAACTGACATAGAGCACTACATATGCACAATTTGTTTCTTGGCCCACTAGCTATGCTACATATGGAATTGATAAGTCCACAGATTCCTGACTTTTACCTAACACTCCATTACACTCTGTTAATATTTGCTGAAAAATGGAGGCTTGATGCCAGAATAAAATAACATTTTTATCTGGTTGGAGCTTTAAGGTAAGGGAAGACAGGAGTCAAGCGATGAGGTAAAGTCAAACATGTAATTTAAACGAAATTGTTCACTTCCCCAGAGGTAGATAGACTCAAATGTGCCAAACAAAGGGCCAGACTGCCAGGTGCTTATGGCTCATGCCTGTAATCCTAGCTACTCGGGAGGCTGAGATCTGAGGATCATAGTTCAAAGCCAGCCCACGCAGCAAAGTCCGTAAAACTCTTATTTCCAATAAAACCACCAGAAAACTGGAAGTGGCGCTGTAGCTCAAGTGATAGAGCGCTAGCCTTAAACTGAAGAGCTGAGGGACAGCGCTCAGGCCCAGAGTTCAAGTCCCATTACTGACAAAAAAAAAAGGGGGTGGGGTGGACTGATGCCTTGGGCAGATCAGAATCACTTCCTTCTCCCTATCTACATCCAGATATGTCCTAAAACAATAGCTGAGCCTATCTAAACAGGTATCATCTCAATAAAAACTGGAAGTTCCCAAATAGACATAAATAGGTGCTGACTATATAACAAAGGGTTACTAGAGGGCTCCTTTTTTTTTTGCTGGTCATGGGGCCTGAACTCTGGGCCTGAGCGCTATCCCTAAGCTCTTCAAGCTCAAGGCTAGCATTCTACCACTTGAGCCACAGCGCCACTTCCAGCTTTTTCTGCTTATGTGGTGCTGAGGAAATGAACCTAGGGCCTCCTGCATGCAAAGCAAGCACTCTACCACTGAGCCACCTTCCCAGCCATAGAAGGTTCCTTTAAGAGACAACTCATCTACTCTGTTGAAGACTGCACTTAAATTGTAAAGCTGTGTTTGGCCAGTGTTCCAGGCCAGCCTAAGCTACTCAGTGAGACTCAAAAAAAGAAGGCTCGAGGTGGGAAGGTGGCTTAGTGCTAGAGCGCTTGCCTGGCATGCATGAAGCCCTGGGTTTGATTTTTCAATGCCACATTAAAAAAAAAGGGGGGGGGGGCTCTTGCAAATAAATGCAAGGCCTGAGCTCTTTCCCCAGCTCTACAAATAAGGCTGTGTGCCAGTTGTTCATGCCTGTAACCCTAGCTTCTCAGAAGGCTGATATCCAGAGGGCTGATGTTCCTTCAAAGCTTGCCTGAGCAGCAAGGTTCCCTACATTCTAGCTCCAAAAAGAAAACCCAGCAAAATGCTGGACTGTAGGAGTGGCTTAAGTGAGTAGAGTACCAGCTATGACAAAAATAAGAACTAATAACCCAGTACTGGCATAAATAATAATCTAGAACCTTTAAGAGAAACAAAAAAAATCTGGAAAACATGCTCACCAGTATGGATATCAGGAGGTCTGGATTCCATCCCCGATACTGTGTGACCTTGAACCAGTCACTTCATCTCTCTAGGACCTAAAATGTCTTCTTCTGTTAAAAAAAAAAAAAAAAAAGTGAGAGAGATATATAAATACCTTAGGGAATTGTGGTAAAAATTTAAGATCGTATGTAATGAAATCCCTAACATCAGATCTGTCCTGTTCCGACTACAACAGTGGACACACAACTATAATCAACTTCAGGTCTTTGGCCTGCTGGGACAGGGCAAAAACTAAAGTCTTCCGTTAAGATAAACTGAAAAACAAACCAAAAAACACCGTGATTTCTCCAGCAAAACAGTAGGTCTAGGAGTTTCCCATCTCCTTCCTTAAAGCAGTCGTTTCTAAGTGCTTTCGGGTCCTCCGCAGGGAGGTAGAGGAAAACCAACCCATACCTTGGCCCAGCACCTGCACCCCCCCCCCCACTAATGAACTCGAGCGGGCCGGGAGGGCCGCCATTGTGTCTGCATGTGTCACGTGCCCCGTTCAGACCGGGGTGGGGAGGCCAGTGTCCCACCACGCTTGGAGGTTTTAACCTGCCAGGGGGAAATCATAACACGCGCGGTGCTGGGAAGCCCGAGGGGAACCAGAGGGGACGCGTTCTAGAGCTTTCCAGCCGACCCCAGTTTCCTATTGGCGACGAACCGCGGCCACGTGTCGCCATTTTGTGTTCAGTAAACATGGCGGCCACCCACGCGGACCAAGCCCGCGGGGGGGGGGGGGGGGGGGGGGGTGCCACGTTAGCCGTTTGCTCTGCGGCATCCTCAAACACGCTCTCCACACCACCTTCTCCGACCTGGCTCTGCCCAAGGAGGAAAAGAGAAAGGGCAAAGCCCAACTCCGACGCCAGCGCCCTCAACCTTTCCTAGCGGGAGGCGCTCGGGAAAGAAAGGCTTCCCAAGATGGCGGCCCAGCCTCGAGCCGCCCCCGGAGAGCGGGGCGCGGCGGCGGCGGCGGCGGCGGCGGCGGCTGAGCGGCCGCGGCGGGAGCGAGCGCCCACCGCGCCGGGAAGGCCGCGGAGCCCGCAGTCCCACCCCGCGCCCTCGGAGTTCGGCCTGCACCGAGGCCCGTTATTGTTCCAAGGCGCGACACTGCCGCAGCAGGCACGACACAAGGGCAAAAGATGGGGGGGGGGCCTCCGGGTTTTGCCAAGAGAGCAGGAAAGTGCAAACAAAGCATTATATAAATGGCGCCATTCTTTTTATGGCCGTGTTTCTAACGCTTCACCAAAACACCACAGCCGGAGCTCTGCCAGCGACAGGAGCCCAGTTTAGTAACTTTCTCCTCAGCCGCCGCGACCGAGCCTAGGTAGGGGTTGGGGGGGGATGGGGGATGGCGCGGGGCGCTCGGACGCCAGGGACGAAAAGGCCCCACGTGCCCGCCGGCGCGCGCACCCGCGCGCCAGGCCGCGCCTCGCCACCCCTCCCCCCCGGAAGATGGAGGCTACCCCTCCCGTCCCCCCCCCCCCACGCTTGTGCGCATGCGCTCTGGGCACCTCACGCGCACGTTTTAAACCCGCGGCGTCCTAGCTACCGCCTGCAGTGGCCGCCGGGCTGCCTGTGTCGTTCCGCATGCAGAAGTCCCTTTATTAAAGCCGGGAAATGATATGCGTGTCCCACACTAAACACTAATATTTCCAGCCGCGGCCCCGCGGCCGTGAAAGCCGGTAAAATATATGTTCGCTTTAGAAGTCTGCCGGTCCCGCAGCACCCACCCTCCGGGTGCATCAGCTTCACTACCGTGGGGTTGGGACATTTTTTTGTAGTACCGCGTGGAGGTGGGCACGAACTTGGGACCTAAAAGTTGTGGGTCCTCATTTTTTTCAAGGGGTCCTGCGCGGCAAGCACTTCCGGGGTCAGAGGGTACTCGGGGTTGAAAGCGGGCTTCCCGCCCCGCCCAGACCGCCGAGGCTGCCGCCGGAGTCGCTACCGCCGCGCCCTCGCCCACCCGCCCGCCCGCCGCTCCCGGCCCCGCTCGCCCCCTCCGCCGCCGCCGCCCGCCCCTGCGACGCCGCCGCGGCCTCCCGCCCGCACCCGCTCGCTCCCGCGGCCCTCGCTCGCCTCGCGCCGGCAGTTTTGGGCCTACACCTCCCCTCCCCCCGCCAGCCACCAAAGACTTGACCACGTAACGAGCCCAACTCCCCCGAACGCCGCCCGCCGCTCGCCATGGACGCCGGTGTGACCGAAAGCGGACTAAATGTGACTCTCACCATTCGGCTGCTTATGCACGGGAAGGAAGTGGGGAGCATCATTGGGAAGAAAGGGGAGTCGGTTAAGAGGATCCGCGAGGAGAGTGGCGCGCGGATCAACATCTCGGAGGGGAATTGTCCGGAGAGAATCATCACTCTGACCGGCCCCACCAATGCCATCTTTAAGGCCTTCGCCATGATCATCGACAAGCTGGAGGAAGATATCAACAGCTCCATGACCAACAGCACGGCGGCCAGCAGGCCCCCGGTCACCCTGAGGCTGGTGGTGCCGGCCACCCAGTGCGGCTCCCTGATTGGGAAAGGCGGCTGTAAGATCAAAGAGATCCGCGAGAGCACAGGGGCCCAGGTCCAGGTGGCGGGGGATATGCTGCCCAACTCCACCGAGCGGGCCATTACCATCGCTGGTGTACCGCAGTCTGTCACCGAGTGTGTCAAGCAGATCTGCCTGGTCATGCTGGAGACGCTCTCCCAGTCTCCGCAAGGGAGAGTCATGACCATTCCGTACCAGCCCATGCCGGCCAGCTCTCCCGTCATCTGCGCGGGCGGCCAAGATCGGTGCAGCGACGCCGCGGGCTACCCCCACGCCACCCATGACCTGGAGGGACCACCTCTAGATGCCTACTCCATTCAAGGACAACACACCATTTCGCCGCTCGATCTGGCCAAGCTGAACCAGGTGGCAAGACAACAGTCGCACTTTGCCATGATGCACGGCGGGACCGGATTCGCCGGAATTGACTCCAGCTCTCCAGAGGTGAAAGGCTATTGGGCAAGTTTGGATGCATCTACTCAAACCACCCATGAACTCACCATTCCAAATAACTTAATTGGCTGCATAATCGGGCGCCAAGGCGCCAACATCAATGAGATCCGCCAGATGTCGGGGGCCCAGATCAAAATTGCCAACCCAGTGGAAGGCTCCTCTGGTAGGCAGGTTACTATCACTGGCTCGGCTGCCAGTATTAGTCTGGCCCAGTATCTAATTAATGCCAGGCTTTCCTCTGAGAAGGGCATGGGGTGCAGCTAGAACAGTGTAGGGTCACTCATAACCCCCTTCTGCTGTTTTTCCCATGATCCAACTGTGTAATTTCTGGTCAGTGATTCCAGGTTTTAAATAATTTGTAAGTGTTCAGTTTCTACACTTTATCATCCGCTAAGAATTTAAAAATCACATTCTCTGTTCAGCTGTTAATGCTGGGATCCATATTTAGTTTTATAAGCTTTTCCCTGTTTTTAGTTTTGTTTGGGTTTTTTGGCTCATGGATTTTATTTCTGTTTGTCGATAAAAAGAAATGTAAGAGTGGAATGTTAATAAATTTCAGTTTAGTTCTGTAATGTCAAGAATTTAAGAATTAAAAAATGGATTGGTTAAAAAAAAACGCTTCATATTTGAAAAAACCTGGGAATTACTATCTTAAAACTCTTTGTTGGTGCCTTTTTTCCCCCCTTTCAGTGTAAGTGTTTGGAGGCTGAAGGGAGAAGGGTGGGTGGACCCTGGGTATTGGAACTGTTTTCACCTTATCTCTTAAGAATCCTTTCCCTTTGCCCCAACAAAGAAACAGCAGGTTGGGCCTGCTTTGGGATGTTGGTGTACAAAGACCAACGGTCTTTTCCTGGGAGTGATATCTCCAAGTGCCGGAGAATAGCCTCTGCCCGTTTTTCTGGTAGAAAACCTCAGGTTTTCTCGGGAGGAAAATGTCCGCTCTTCAGACCTGAAAAAAGAATAGCTACCTTTCCAACCAATCCCCCACCCCCCCTGGAAAAGCTTATCCAAGAACAATACAGTATTAGAAGTGGGGCAGCCTGAGGGAGGGAAGGGTAGGAGGAGGGCAGCAGCTGCAGGGTGGTGGGAATAAGAGGGTCTTGGACAGGGAGGGGGCTGGTACTAATCAACCACGTGGCAAGCATGCACCTGTGGCTAGCGGCTTGTCAGGATGTTACTACACCTGTCAGGCATATTCAGAAACAAAAGAGGCCCAGTTTCTAATTTTTCAGCTGTGCAGTGTTTTGGAGAATTGTCAGGAAATCCTTAATTGGGATATTCCTCACAGCTTAGAGATTGATCATTGACTACAGCCTAAGGAGGATCCTGGTGTCCAGAAGGCAGGTTTCTGGGTCCTACTTAAAAACCAACCTGAAAATTTGCTTTTTAAATGTTCTTAAGGGTCTTTGAGTGCCATTGTGTCTCTCGTGAATGAGGAAGATGTGAAGGCTTGGTAGCCTCATGGCACATCAGCCAATAAAACTAGGCTGGGCCTGAGGAGAGAGGAAAAAGTTTTTATCAGTCTAAGGCAGCACTGTAAACAAAAGCTAGTGCCTAAGTGTGCAGATCAAATCCCAGGCACTATGTAGGATATCATTACCATCAAAGAAATTCCTGTGGGAGGGAAGTATTATCCATAATAAATATTTGCTGAAGCTGTTCTACAGGACGTCTCCTTCCTGAGGTATAGGCCTTGTTCTGAGAGTTCCTGGAGGTGAGATTTCCATGTACTTAACATCCACTGACCTGGTGAGACCCAGTCACTGAAAGAAGCCCCAATTCCCAACTTAGACTGCTTTCATATTTGTCTTTCACTCCACTCACAGCCTTGGGCATGTAGCCTTTATATAATGTTAAAAATACCCTCTGTGTTTGAGAAGAAAATGAAAGTGTGTATGTAAAGCAGAGCAGTGCTTACAACAGGAAACTACCAAAAGCCGTATTTGTGGGGGTAGGGAGGGTTGTTAGAATATCTAGGTAGAGACTAGGAATGTGGCTTAGTGGTAGAGTGCTTGACTAGCATGCATGAAGCACTGGGTTCCATTCCTCAGTACCACATAAACAGAGCCAGAAGTGGTGCTGTGGTGCTAGCCTTGAGCAAAAGAAGCTTAGGGATAGTGCCCAGGCCTTGAGTTCAAGCACCAAGACTGGGGGAAAAAAAAGGTTATCTAGGCAGAAAAGAGAAAAGGCCTGGAGCTACCTGGGGCCCCATGCCTCACACCTATAATCCTAGCTGAGGAGGTTGAAGTCTGAGGATCATGATTCAAAGCCAGCCCAGGCAAAATAGTCCCCTTGAAACTCATCTCCAGTAAGCCACTCAGAAAAAGCCAGAAGTGGTGCTGTGGCTCAAGTACTAGAGTGCTAGCCTTGAGCACAAAGGCTCAGGAACAGCACCCAGGCCCATATATATATATATGGCAAACATACCTCAAACTCTCCTCTCTGCCATTTCCCTTACAGTGCAAAACTGGTAACAATTTGTAAAACGACTTGGGCAGCAAAGCATATGATGAATTGCACCTTAAAAGGCAGGATCCAAGGGGCTGGGAAGGTGGCTCAGTGGTAGAGTGCTTGCCTTGCATGTCTGAGGCCCTGAGTTCGATTCCTCAGCACCACATAAGCAAAAAGAAAAAAGCCGGAAGTGGTGCTGTGACTCAAGTGGTAGAGCGCTAGCCTTGAGCTGAAGAGCTGAGGGACAGCGCCCAGGCCCAGAGTTCAGGCCCTACGACTAGACCAAAAAAAAAAAAAAAATGACAGTTTAAAAGGCAGGATCCTGAAGTCCCTTGCTATACAGGAAGCTGAGATCTGAGGATCTCTAAAACTCAACCTGCAAAAAGCCAGAACTGAAGGCATATCTCAAGGGGTAGAATGCCACCCAGGAGTGGAAACGCCAAGTGAGAACTTGAGGCTTGAGTTCAAGTCCTAGTAACCAGCACAAAAAAATTAAATCTGGAGGAAAAGGAGTTTATAACATAGGCTAGAATGTGGCATCAAAACAAGTGAAGAGAATCTGAGCACCAGTGGCGCATGTCTGTAATCCACCTGGAGGCTGAAATCTGAGGATCACAGTTCAAAGCCAGCCCAAGCAATTATCTCCAATTAGCCAGCAGAAAACCGGAAGTGGCACTGTAGCTCAAGAGGTAGAGCACTAGCCTTGAGCTGAAGAGCTCAGGAACAGCAACCAGGCCAAGAGTTCATGCCCTACAACCAACCAAAAAAAAAAAAGTGAAAGCCAGATGCTGGTGGCTCACGCCTGTAATCGTAGCTACTCAGGAGGCTGAGATATGAGGATCTCAGTTCAAAGGCAGCCCGGGCAGGAAAGACCGTGAAACTCTTATCTCCAGTATACCACCAGAAAACCGGAAGTGGTGCTGTAGCTCAAGTGGTAGAGCGCTCGCCTTGAGCTGAAGAGCTGAGGGACAGCGCCCAGGCCCAGAGTTCAAGCCCCAGGACCAACAAAAAAAAAGAAAGAAAGAAAAAGTGAAAAGAACAAGTTAATCAAAGCAAGAGTTTGATGCTCAGTATAGAGGCCAGGAATAATGAGTCTAGACATGGTAATAGAAGCATAGGCAGGCAGAAGAAACATTTGACTGGTATCCACAATTTTTTTGGGTCCAGTCGTGGGGCCTGAACTCTGGGCCTGGGCGCTGTCCCTCAGCTCTTCAGCTCAAGGCTAGTGCTCTACCACTTGAGACACAGCGCCACTTCCGGCTTTTTTCTTTTTGCTTATGTGGTGCTGAGGAATTGAACCCAGGGCCTCGGGCATGCAAGGTAAGCGCTCTACCACTGAGCCACCTTCCCAGCCCAATTTGACTGGTATCTAGAAATGACAAAGAGACTGAAGAAAAGAAGTCAAAGCTACATGGACAGAGAGAGGTAAAAAAGGGTAAAGAAGTAGAGGCTGAATGTTGGGGTATAACCTTGAGATGAGGGAACAAGTAGTCTTCTGTATATCTGTCACTATATCTGACACAATAGAGCTTAGAAAAATATTTGTTGGGCAGGAAATATAGCTCAGGGGTAGAGCGCTTGCCAAGTATCACAAGGCCCTGAGTTTGATCCCCAGCACAGCAAAATAAATGGATGCATAAGTAAATATGCAAATGTGGCTTAGTGGTAGGGTGCTTGCCTAACATGCATGAAGCTGGGTTCAATTCCTCAGTACCACATAAACAGGAAAAACTGGAAGTGGCACTGTAGCTCAAGTGGTAGAGTGCTAGCCTTGAGCTGAAGAGCTGAGGGACAGCGCCCAGGCCCAGAGTTCAGGCCCCACGACTAACAAAAAAATAAAATAAAATGAAATAACCAACAAAGGGAATGGTGCTGTGGCTCTAGTGATATAGCCCTAGACTTAAGCATAAAGAGGCTCAGGGAGAGCACCTAGGCCCTGAGTTCAAGTCCTATGACCAACAAAAAGAAAAATAACCAGGGCTGGGAATGTGGCTTAGTGGTAGAGTGCTTGCCTGGCATGCATGAAGCCCTGGGTTCTATTGCTCAGCACCACATAAACAGAAAAAGCCAGAAGTGGCACTGTGGCTCAAGTTGGAGTACTAGCCTTGAGCAAAAGAAGCTCAGGGACAGTGCCTAGGCTCTGAGTTCCAGCCCAATGACTGGCAAAAAAAAAAAAAAAAGCACTGTGGCTCAAGTAGAGTATTGGCCTTGAGCTGAAGAGCTGAGGGACAGCGCCCAGGCCCAGAGTTCAGGCCCCATGATGGACCAAAAAAAAAAAAAACCCTGGACAAAAGTTTCAATGGAATGGGTATGCTTGGAGAGCAGAAGAGGGGGCAGAGGGATGACACTGAGCCAGATGCACAGAGAGGCTCAGGGACGGTGCCCAGGCCCTGAGTTTAAGTTCCAGGACCGGCAAAAACAAAAATAACCAGCAAAAATCCAGGGTGAATATGTGGCTCAAGTGGTACTGTTCATTTAGGCCCTGAGTTCAAAAATATGGCATAACAAAATAAAAACAAGATTATGGGGCTGGAGATATAGCTAAATGATAGAACACTCTCCTAATATGTACAAGGAGGTTCTGGGTTCAAACCTCAGCATCACTAAGTACATAAACGCAAGTCTAAATTCCAATAGTTTCTTCAATGAGCTAAGAAATACTGAAAGGCCTGGTGCCAGTGGGTCAATGCTGTAATCCTAGCTACTCAGGAGGCTGAGATCTGAGGATCATGGTTCAAAGCCAGCCCAGGCAGGTAAGTCTGAGAGACTCTAAAACTGGAAGTGGTACTGTGGCTCAAGTAGAGTATTGGCCTTGAGCTGAAGAGCTGAGGGACAGCGCCCAGGCCCAGAGTTCAGGCCCCATGACGGACCAAAAAAAAAAAAAAAAACCCTGGACAAAAGTTTCAATGGAATGGGTATGCTTGGAGAGCAGAAGAGGGGGCAGAGGGATGACACTGAGCCAGATGCACTGTGCTCAAAAATTGTCATGTTCACTTGAACCCATCGCACAACTACTTAATGATAACTAAAATTAATAAGGCTGGGAATATGGTTTAGTGGTAGAGTGCCTGCCTAGCATGTATGAAGCCCTGGGTTCGATTCCTCAGTACCACATAAACAGGAAAAACTGGAAGTAGCGCTGTGGCTCAAACAGTAGAGTGCTAGCCTTGAGCAAAAGCAGCCCAGTGACAGTGCCCAGGCCCTGAGTTCAAGCCCCACAACCAACAATCAATCAATGTAAAAATTTAAAAAATGTAAAAATAACATTTATGGAAATGAACTCCAAGTAATGGAAACAAGTTTTTTGTTGTTGTTGTTGGGTTTTTTTTTTAACTTTTCTTTTTTAATCATTTGAGTGATTAATTGGATAAAGGAGTCTCACTGGGAGTTTTCTGCCTGAACTGGCTTCACACTGTGATCTTCAAATCTCAGCTGTCTGAGTAGCTAGGGTTACAGGTGTAAGCCACCAGTGCCCAGCTTGAATAAGTATTATTTTGTATGATCAGAGGCACACAGCCATTGCACCTTTGTGGTAAGTCATTTTTGAGGTCCCTCCTTAGTCTCTATGACCTGGGAAGTAAGCAGTGTTTCCTAAGAGCTTTAAGTTTGAGTTGAATCCACCTCAGCCTTCACCGCTCTGAGCTACCCCAAGTAGCAAACCATTTAAAGTTCCTTTTGTCATTCTGTTTGGGTGTTCTTAACCTGGAGGATATAATTGTTTCTTTTTTTTCTTTTCTTTTTCTTTTTTTTTGTCAGTCATAGGCCTGGGCGCTGTCCCTCAGCTCTTCTGCTCAGGCTAGCGCTCTACCACTTGACCCACAGTGCCATTTCCTGTTTTCTGAATGGTTTATTAGATATAAGAGTCCCATAGCCTTTCCTGTCCGGGCTGGCTTTGAACCGTGATCCTCAGATCTCAGCCTCCTGAGTAGCTAGGATTACAGGTGTGAGCCACCGGCGCCCAGCTATTGTTTCTTCTTCCTTCTGACCATGACTATACTCTTCCACATCTACCTGAGGCTATGCGGTTCCTGTTTTGAACATCAACATTCTGTAAGAAAAACTCCACTCTGCTGAGGGCTAGTGGACCTGAGACATAGGCCTGGCTCTAGCGTTGATTCTCTGGGTGATCTTGAACAAGGATGCTCCCCTTTTCTGGGGCACAGTCCTCTATCTGAGACGACTGGACGACATACTATGCACAATTGTCTGGCTGCCTGGTGAAATAAAGCTGCCTTTGTGGGCACGCACCCCTACTGCACCTCCTGTCACAGGGCTAACTGCTGCCACACAGGCCTTCTGTAAACACTCGGGGGAAAGGGGAAGTTCACCGAAAACTGGTAACGGTAGCCTCAGCTTGGCATGTTGGGAACTATCCACCGGCGTTTGCTGGAGAAGGACAGAGAAAGCAATGAACGCCAAAGACTTGTGCTGACATCCTCAGTCCCGCCTGTCACAGACTGCAAAAGAGGAGAGAAGAACAAACAGGGTCGTTATAGAGAAGATTACAATGAGGAGTTGTCCCCAAAGGCAGACCCAAGACCCCTTTCCCTTATTTCCCCTCGCCCCAAAGACTGGCTCTCAGAGGGCTGTAGCTCCCCAAATGATCTCCTAAACTTTGTGTCTAGTTAGTAGGGAAAGTATTACTGCAGCCCCCTCCCCCTCCTCCCCCTCCTCCCCTCCTCCTCTTTCCTCCTCCCCCTCCCCCATGGCTGACTACGCCTCCTGACATCTCCTCCCCCTCTTCCCCTTCCTCCTCCTCCCCCCCCACCCCCACCTCCTCATGGCTGACATCTGCTACCAGGCTGGTTGAACCCTTGTGGGAAGTTGAGGCAATTCTACTTCAGTGATAGTAAACCTTCCGTGGATTAGTCTTGTGGTGTCAGGGTGTCAGTATCTGCAATCACCAAAGCTGGGATTTTTTCTCCCCCCCCCTCCCCCCCCCCCCCACCTTTTTGCCTGAACTCAGGCCCTTAGGCTATTGCGGGGCTTTTCTTGGCCTGGCTTTTTCAGTGTTCTACCACTTGAGCCCCTCTATTTCTGCCTTTTTGGTAGTTAATTGGAGATAAGAGTTTCACAGACTGGGTTAACATCAAACCTCAATCCTCATCTCAGCCTCCTGATTACAGACGTGAGCCACTGGCACTGGGCTCTTTTTGTTTTTCCTTCTCTTTCTTTTACTTTCTCTTTTTCTTTCTCTCTCCTCCCCTCCCTCCCTCCCTCCTTCCTTCCTTCCTTCCTTCCTTCCTTCCTTCCTTCCTTCCTTCCCTCCTTCCTTCCTTCCTTCCTTCTTTCTTTCTTTCCTTCCTTCCTTCCTTCCTTTTTATGCTGGTGCTTGGGATGAACCCAGGACCTAGCACACAACCACCTATTTTTTTTTTCTTGACAATGTATGATTGAATCAAGAACCATAAGCATGTTAAGCAAGTGCTTTACCACTTGTGCCATACCAGTCCTCATACTAACCCACTTCATTTTATTATGTTATTTTTTTTTGGGGGGGGGGTCCGGTCATGGGGCCTGAACTCTGGGCCTGGGCGCTGTCCCTCAGCTCTTCAGCTCAAGGCTAGCACTCTACCACTTGAGCCACAGTGCCACTTCAGGCTTTTTTCCTTTTGCTTATGTGGTGCTGAGGAATCGAACCTAGGGCCTCATGCATGCAAGGCAAGTGCTCTACCACTGAGCCACCTTCCCAGCCCCTATTTTATTATTTTTAGTGTGTGTGTGTGTGTGTGTGTGTGTGTGTGTGTGTGTGTGTGTGTGTGTGTGCCAGTCCTAGACCTTGGACTCAGGGTCTAGGCACTAGTCTTCTGCATTTTTCCCCCCTCAAGGCCAGTGCTCTACTACTTGAGCCATAATTCCACTTTTGGCTTTTTGGTGGTTAACTGCAGATAAGAATCTTTCTAGTATATATATGAATAAATATGCTAAATAACCATTTTAGCATATATATTGTTTTTGTCAAGGACAACTATTTTCCAAAACCTAAAATTCTTTTATTTTGTTGTTGGTCGTGGGGCCTGAACTCTGGGCCTGGGCGCTGTCCCTGAGCTCTTCAGTTCAAGGCTAGCACTCTACCACTTGAACCACAGTGCCACTTCTGTTTTTTGCTGGTTAATTGGAGATAAGTCTCATGGACGTTCCTGCCTGGGCTGGCTTATGAAAACAATTTTGACTTCCTAGAGCCAGGAAAGCATCTCTAGAGCCTCTGAGAAGCCTTGCTCTATAGAAATATCTAACTGAGCCATACTCTCACCATTGCATATTTATTTATTTGTTTGTTTGTTTTGGTTGGTTGTGGGGCTTGAACTCTGGGCTTGGGCGCTTTTGCTGAGCTCTTCAGCTCAAGGCTAGCGCTCTGCCACTTGAGCCACAGCGCCACTTCCCCATTGCCCTTTTTTTTTTTTTTGGGGGGGGTGGTCCGGTCGTGGGGCCTGAACTCTGGGTCTGGGCTCTGTCCCTCAACTCTTCAGCTCAAGGCTAGCACTCTACCACTTGAGCCACAGCGCCACTTCCGGCTTTTTTTTCTTTTTGCTTATGTGATGCTGGGGAATCGAACCCAGGGCCTCAGGCATGCAAGGCAAGCACTCTACCACTGAGCCACCTTCCCAGCCCCCCGCCATTGCCCATTTTAATGTATCTGTACCAACACTGCTCATTACATATTTGGTTTGGGTTTTGGCTATTTTAGCCTTTGCTAATTTGTTAAACACAACACTCATTTATATATCCTTTTCTTTATGGTTGTCTTTTTACATCTTTTGCGTATTTTCTTCCTTGGGTGGTACATCTTACTGATTGTAAGAGCTTTTTTTTTTTTCCCCCTTATTAGAGAGAAAACCCAGGTCTATGGTTTTTTGCTTTCGTTTTTTTTGCGGAGAGGTCAGTCATGGGGCTTGATCTCTAGGCCTGGGCTCTGTCCCTGAGCTCTTCAGCTCAAGGCCAGCACTCTACCACTTGAGCACAGCTCCACTTCCAGCCTTTGGTGTTTAATTGGACTTTACTGTCCTAGCTGGCTTTGAACTGTGATCCTCTGATCTCAGCCTCCTGAGTGGTTAGGATTACAGGTGTGAGCCACTGGTGCCTGGTTCCCAACATCCTTTGCTTTTGTTTTCTGTCATATGAAATAAGTTGTCCTCCAATTTAATTTCTTGCCACCAGTGTTTAAAAATACCTATTTGGGGGACTGGGAAGGTAGCTCAGTGGTAGAGTGCTTGCCTGGCATGCATGAGGCCCTGGGTTTGATTTCTCAGCACCACATAAGCAGAAAAGTCGGAAGTGGCTCTTTGGCTTAAGTGGTAGAGCGTTAGCCTTGAGCAAAAGAAGAGCTGAGGGACAGTGCCCAGGCCCAGAGTTCAGGCCCCACGAATGACCAAAAAAAAAAAAGTCCCTATTGGGCTGGGAATGTGGCTTATTGGTAGAGTGCTTGCCTAGCATGCATGAAGTCAGTACCAATTAAACAGAAAAAGCTGGAAGTGGCGCTGTGGATCAAATGGTAGAGCTAGCCTTGAGCAAAAGCAGCTCAGGAACAGTGCCCAAGCCCTGGGTTCAAGCCCCGGACTGGCAAAAACGGGGGAGAAAGTGCTTATTTGGCCTAGGAAAGCATTAGTAGATGATCAGTTCTGTATGCATGTACAAGTACATGAACGTACACATACACATATCTTTTTTTTTTTTTTTTTGTCAGTCGTGGGGTCTGAATTCTGGGCCTGGGCGCTGTCCCTCAGCTCTTCAGCTCAAGGCTAGCGCTCTACCACTTGAGCCACAGCGCCACTTCCGGCTTTTTCTGCTTATGTGGTGCTAAGGAATCGAACCCAGGGCCTCATGCAGGCAAGGCAAGCGCTCTACCACTGAGCCACCTCCCCAGCCCTACACATATCTTTTTAATTCACTTGTTTTTGTGGAACCAAATTTTAACTCAAGGCCTCAAGCTTCCAAGGCACTCTACCACTTGAACATGCCTCCAGCCCTTGTAGTATTAATAAAATCTTCTCATTCTGTTGGTTATTTGGGTATTTCAAAATGAAAGTGATATCACATCTGAGTCATAATAAAGATGATCTTTGACACCACCCCAAGATGCTTCCCACCAAATGCCCCAGGGGAGCAAGCTCCTGCTCACCAAAACAAAGTGACAAAGGTGTGGGGGTCTCGGATGACCTGAGGTACGGATTGGAGGCTGGATGTCTGCAGGTGCAGGGGAGGGGCCCATCCTTCTGAGTGGGCTTCCTGGCCTCAGGAGGGACTTAGGGAAGCTTACCCAAAAGTGGGGCAAGCTGAGAGTTAACATTTTAGCCAGTGATTTAGGTATCTAAGAAGTGAAAGCTTTCTTAAGGAAATAGCCTACAGGCACAGACCTAGTTCCTCTGGCAATACCTCTTAGCATAAGAAAAAAGAAACTTGAACTGGCAGGCAGGATGTCCTTGCTAACTATGGAGCCACAGAGATCTCTTTCCACAACTTCTGACTGATCCAGGCAGTAAAAGCTATCTTCTGCTGCTTGACTGCTCTCAAACAACAAAACAAATAACAATTATAAAAAAGAAGAGTGGATTTTGTGTTTAAAGGAACTAGACCTCACAAACAAGAGTTTTTCTGCTCTTCAAATGTTTTCCAAAGCCAGACTCCACTAACTACTGAAGACTGAGATTTGAGGATCCCAGTTCAAAACCAGCCAGTTAACCACCAGAAAGTACAGGAAGTGGTACTGTGGCTCAAAGTGCTAGAGCACTAGCTTGAGCAAAATAGCTCAGGCACAACACCAAGGCTCTGAAGCCCATCCCCAAAGCTGACCAAAACAAACAAACAAAACCCAACAAAACCTTTCTCACATCCTTAAGGTTATTGTGTGATTGTGTGTGTGTGTGTGTGTGTATGTGTTGGTACTGAGACTTGAACTTGTGTATGTCCTGGTACAGGGGCTTGAACTCAGGACTGGGCACTGTCCCTGAGCTTTTTCTGCTTACTGCTTACAGATTTTTGGTGGTTAACTGGAGATAAGAGTCTCAGACTGGGCTGGGAAGGTGGCTTAGTGGTAGAGTACTTGCCTATCATGCATGAGGCCCTGGGTTTGATTCCTCAGTACCACGTAAGCGGAAAAAGCCGGAAGTGGTGCTATGGCTCAAGTGGTAGAGCGCTAGCCTTGAGTTGAAGAGCTGAAGGACAGCGCCCAGGGCCCAAGTTCAGGCCCCACAACCGATACACACACACACAAGTCACAGACTTTTCTGCCTAAGCTGGCTTCAAACCTCAATCCTCAAATCTTAGCTTGTCAAGTAGCCAGGATAAGAGACATCTGCCACCAGTGCCCAGCTAGGATGTTTTTGCCACTCTGGCAGATGAAAATGGTATAATATCATTTTAATTTTCATTTCTTAGGTTGCTAACCTGTGCCTCAGCAGTTTACGTTTCTCTCAGTGGACTGCTGATTTCTTGTCTCTTCCTTACTTTTTGTTCTACTAGGATGTTGATATTTGCCTTATTAATGGAGGGACTCACTAAATACTAAAATATACTGAATTCTTAATTTGTCAGTTTCCTTTTACACTCTACTGGAGAGAAGTTTCTAAACCTATCAATCGTTAACTTCATAGGTTCTGTCTTTAAAGTTATGCTTGGGAAGCCCTTCCCTAAGATCAGCACTTGAGTTTTTGTTTTGTTGGTTGGAATGTGAGCGAAATGAGTCCCTTCCTACAGCTTAGTCCACTCCTTCCCCTCTCCACAGCTTAGCATGCTTCCTTCCTAAGCAACGCTAGGCCCATGTAGTAAGGGCAGTAAATAATCAACTTCTAACCCCCTTTACTTTGGGATGGCACTTCTCTGGGCAGCTACCACCGTATAAAGCAACAGGAGCCCCTTAGAGTGACCTTCAGGTCTGAGCAGTTGCCCTGCTATTAGCATAGCAACCATAAATCCTAGTCCAACACGATGAAGCCCCTGGCCCACACGTCCAAACCAGGATCTCCACCTCCCAGCCCCCCTTCTAGCCCCTCCTAAACCTCTGAGGTTATATAGGTCACTCCAGACAATAGCCAGTGCTTCTTCTCACTCCTCTCTTGTGAGAAGGAGTTTTGCCGGCCCCTTTTCCCAGCAATAAACTTTTCTTTGTTCTCTGTACCTGGATGTCTGCATGGTTCTCTGGGAAAGTCTATTAATCTTAATTTTGCTAAGAGTTGGTTTTGTTTGGTCTGGAATAAATCCTGTTTTTGTTTTCTCCCTCTGTAGTTTTCATGTATGTATAATATTTAAATCTAATTCATCAAGAAATACAATTTGTTTGGGCATATAGTTTGAGTAGGACAATTTTGCCCCTAAATTGCTGGGATGTTGTCCCAGGATTATTCATGAATAATCCATGAATAGCCAGTAAATGGCCCAGTGCAGCCAGTCTCCCTGCACCAGGATCCCTGAAAGACATTTCTAATCAATCACAGAACTCCTGACTAAACCTAGACTAGGCCCCGGCAGCCTCACTATGACTTCTGGCAGCCACCTTCTACCCCAGAGACATGTGTTGAAGAAAAATAGAAAGTTGTCATTCCCTACCAATCCATCCTTTTTCCTGTTGACGTGTGAGGCCTTTATTAAAAAACAGCTTTTTGGGCTAGGGGAATGGCTCAAGTGGAAGAGCACTCTGCCTAGCAAGCACAAGGCCCTTAACATTACTAGTTACATTTATTGTTTCAAGTTTCACATTTATGGTTGGAGGTTTTGTTTGTTTGGTGTTATTGGGGTTTAAGCTGGGTGTCGTTGGCTTACCCGTGTAATCCTATCTAATCAGGAGGCTGAGATCTGACACAGTTCAAGGCCAGCCTAGGCAGGTAGGAATGTCCATGAGACTCTTGTCTCCAATTAAGCACCAGAAAACTGGAAGTGACTTTGTGGCTCACATGGTAGAGTGCTCACCTTGAGCTGAAGAGTTCAGGGACAGTGCCTAGGCCCAGAGTTCAAGCCCCACAACCAACCAAAAAACAAAACAAAACAAAAACAAAAAAGAAACTTAGCACCTTAGACTTGTTAGGCAAATGCTTGAGTCATACCTCCAACCTTTACCCTCTTCATTTCTTCATTCATTCATTAATTGATTGCCTTAGTTTTTTGTTTGTTTTCAGATAGGGTCTTGGATTTCTACCCTGGACTCACCTGGAGCCTAAATTCCTTCTTATGGCCTTCCTAATAGCTGGAATGACAGATTAACCACCACACTTGGCTTGTTGATTTACATCAGCTCTCATTATCATACATGTATACACACACACACACACACACACACACACACACATACACATACATACACACCAGCTGGCCTCAAAAAGTATGATCTACAGTTCTTTTTTTTCAAATTTAATTTAATTTTTTATTGTGAAAATAATGTACAGAGGGGTTACAATTACATGGGCAAGATAATGAGTATATTTCTTACCAAGCATTGTAGCCTCCTCCTTTGTTTCCCCTTCCCATCCCTTCCCATCCTCCTCCCGCCCCCTCATCCAATCTTCCCACCCCTCCCTCCCTCCCTCCCCCCCTCTTTTTTTTTTTTTAAGTCTGTGAGACTCTTTTTTTTTTCTTCTTCTTCTGCTTATATGGTGCTGAGAAATCAAACCCAAGGCCTCATGCATGCAAGGCAAGCACTCTACCACTGAGCCACCCTCCCAGCCCACATGATCTACATTTCTGCTTTCTAAGGACTAGGATTGAAGATATGAGCCACCATGCCTGGCCATTGGTGGAATTTTTTTTTTTTTTTGGTTGGTCATGGGACTTGAACTCAGGGGCTAGGAATTGTCCCTACGCTCTTTTGCTCAAAGCTAGGACTCTAGTACTTTGAACCACAGCCCCATTTCTGCTTTTCTGGTGATTAATTAAAGAGTCTCAAGAACTTTCTTGCCTGGGCTGGCTTTGAACTGCAATTCTCAGATCTTAGCATCCTGAGTAGCTAGGATTACAGGCTTGAGCTACCAGCACCTGGCAGAATTTTTTTTCCAGTATAATTTTCTGCTCTAATTTTTTTTTTTTTTTGGGGGGGGGGCCAGTCGTGGGGCCTGAACTCTGGGCCTGGGCACTGTCCCTCAGCTCTTCAGCTCAAGGCTAGTGCTCTACCACTTGAGCCACAGCGCCACTTCTGGCTTTTTTCTTTTTGCTTATGTGGTGCTGAGGAATCGAACCCAGGGCCTCAGGCATGCAAGGCAAGCGCTCTACCACTGAGCCACCTTCCCAGCCCCTCCACTCTAATTTTCTATTACAATGTAAGCTTCATAAAAGCTCTATCATTTGTATATAAGTACACCCTTAGAATTTAAGAAAAGAAAAAGAAAGGCCAGCTGGTCATCGGTGGTACATACATGTAATCCTAACTACTCAGAGACTGGCTTAGTGGTAGAGTGTTTGCCTAGCACTCATGAAGCCCTGGGTTTGATTCCTCAGTACCACCACATAAACAGAAAAAGCCTGAAATGGCGCTGTGGTTTAAGTAGTAGAGTGCTAGCCTTGAGCAAAAGAAGCTCTGGGACAGTGCCCAGGCCCAGAGTTTAAGCCCCAGAACTGCCAAAAAGTAAAACCAGAAGCTGAGATCTGAAGATCACTGCTCCAAGCCAGCCTGGGCAGGAAAGTCTGAGAGTCTTATCTCCAATTAATCACTGAAAACTCACAAGTGGCTCGGTGGCTCAAATTGGTGGAGCTCTCACCTTGAGCTGGAAAGGCTCAGGAACAGCACCTGGGCCCAGAATTCAAGCCCACAAGCAAAAAAAAAAAGTATTTAAGAAACAATGCTGCCAAGGACTGGTGGCTCACACCTGTAATCCTAGCTACTCAGGAGAGTGAGATCTGAGGATCATGGTTCAAAGCCAACCTGGGCAGGAAAGTCTATGAGACTATTATCTCCAATAAACTACCAGAAAAACACAACTGGCACTGTGGCTCAAGTGGTAGAATACTATCCTTGAGCTAAAGAGCTGAGAGATAGTGCCCAGGCCCAGAGTTCAAGCCTCACGGCTGACCAAAAATAAAAACAAAAACCTTTTGTTATTTTTTTGAAAGGTTTCACTATGTAATCCATGCCCACTTTGAATTTGAAGTCCTCCAGCCCTAGCCTCCTGAGTGCTGTTTATAGACATTTGCCATCATACTTAGCTTATTTTTTTAATGAATAATAGAATAAAACAATGCTTTTACCTTTGTGTGTTATTCTTTGCAACATGCAAATTTGCCAAACTGATTAGTTATTTTTTTTTACATGATTCTCAGAATTGTTCTATATTTGCAAGTATTAATAACTTCTTTCTTTCCAGCTTGTGCTGTTCTTGTACTTTCTTACACAATATCAAACTGTTGGCCACCAGTGGCTCACTCTGTAATCCTAGCTACTCAGGAGGCTGAGATCTGAAGATCCATTCGTAAGCCTGCCTGGCCAGGAAAGTCCTTAAGATTCTTTTTCTTTCTTTCTTTTTTTTTTTTTTTTTGGGTCCAGTCGTGGGGCCTGAACTCTGGGACTGGGCACTATCCCTCAGCTCTTCAGCTCAAAGCTAGCGCTCTACCACTTGAGCCACAGCGCCACTTCCGGCTTTTTTCTTTTTGCTTATGTGGTGCTGAGGAATCGAACCCAGGGCCTCATGCATGCAAGGCAAGCGCTCTACCAATGAGCCACCTTCCCAGCCCTAGTCCTTAAGATTCTTATCTCCAATAAACTTCTCCGAAAAAGCCAGAAGTGGTGCTGTGACTCAAGTGCTATTGCACTAGCCACGATCAAAAGAAGCTAAGGGAAGCACCTAGGCCCTGAATACAAGTTCCAGGACTAGCAAAAATTTGTAAACAAATTAGCCGGGTGCCAGTGGCTTACTCCTGTAATTTTATATACTCAAGAGGTGGAGATCTGAGGATCGAAGTTCAAAGCAGGAAAGTCTTGTGAGATTCTTATCTCCAATAAACCACTAGAAAACTGGAAGTGGCACTGTGGCTCTCGTGGTCCAAAGCTTGCCTAGAGCAGAAGAGCTCAGGGACAGGCGCAGGCCCAGAGTTCAAGTGCCATGACTAGAGGAAAAAAAGAAAAAGAAAAAGAAGAAAGGCTTGAAGTTGGAGGTGTATGGCTCTAGTGATAAAGCACAATCTTTGAATAAAAAGGTAAGGGCCAGTGCCCATTATCTGAGTTCAGGACCCAGTACTGGAACAACAAGAACAACAACAAAAAGACTTAATTAAATAAATTTAAAAATAAACATAAGCCAGGCACCGGTGCTCACATCTGTAATCCCAGCTACTTAGGAGGCTGAGATCTGAGGATCTCGGTTCAAAGCCAGCCCGGGAAGGAAAGTCTGTGAGACTCTTATCTCCAATAAACCACTAGAAAACCGAAAGTGGCACTGTGGCTCAAGTGGTAGAGCACTCGCCTTGAGCTGAAGAGCCCAAGGACAGCGCCCAAGCCCAGAGGTTAAGCCTCACGACCGACAAAATAAAATAAAATAAAAATAAACATAAGCAAGAGATCAGGTACTAAGTTAAAGGAGGGATTTTTTTTTTTCCAGTCATGGCACTTGAACACTGGGCCTAGGCGCTGTCCCTGAGTTTTGCAGCTCAAGCTGAACACTTTACCACTTGAGCCACAAAGTCACTTCTGGTTTTCTGGTGGTTTATTGGAGATAAGAGTCTCAGACTTTCCTGCCCTGGCTGGCTTTGAACCACGATCCTCAGATCTCAGCCTCCGGAGTAGCTAGGATTAAGGGCATGAGCTACCAGCATCTGGTTAGAACTTGGATTTTTTAAAGTATTGTCTCAAGGATATTTATAAGGAAAAGCATGTGAAAAGAAGAACATCAACCTCCTTGAAAATGTGGGCAAAAGATTGAGGGAAGAGAAGTTGGGAATGTGGCTTAGTGGTAGAGTGCCTGCCTAGCATGCATAAAGCCCTAGGTTCCATTTCTCCTACCACATAAGCAGAAAAAGTGACACTGTGGCTCAAGTGGTCAAGTGCTAGCCTTGAGCAACCCAAGCCCTGAATTCAAGCCCCAGGACTAGCAAAAGAAGAAGGAGGAGGAAGGGGAGGAAGGGGAGGAAGGGGGAGGAGGAGAAAGGGAAAGAAGGGGGAAGAGGAAGAAGAAAAAAAAAAGACTAAGGAAAGAGGATGAATTGAGCAGTTCCACAGTCAGAACAGGAAGGATTTCTGCCTTGTTCTTCCCAGCAGACAGGATCTGAATGCCTCACCCAACCTCCTACCCTAAGGGAAACCATCAGCTTCCTTAACACAGTCTCTGGTGATGTGGAAGAAGAGGTTTAGAGCTGTGATAGTAATTACCTCAATGTTCTCCCACTGAAAATCTAACTGAGCCTTGGTCTTCATGTTGACCCTTCCCTCCCCTCTTCATGGAGTGATTATGATGACAATGTGTAACACACATTTTCTTCACTGGTTTATGTACAGAAACTTCTCTGGGCTTTTCTTTGGTGTTTGATTCAAATCAACACTGAGCTAAGTGCAAGGGGGGGGGGGGGGGTGCGTCCATTGATTAAAAGAGCAGTGTGGTTAATTTAAAAAAAGAAGTAACTGATCTTTTTGACCGTGTGTGTGTGTGTGTGTGTGTGTGTGTGTGTGTGTGTGTGTGTGTGTGTGTGTGTGTGTGTGTGTGTGTGTGTGTGTGTGTGTGTGTGTGTGTGTGTAGCTTAACAACTGACCACGTGATGATTGATCCGGTTGAGCTAAGAGGCCCGCAGGCCTGCCTCCGCTCACTGGGGTGGAGCCTGGGTGGGTGGAGAGAGTTGAGGGTTACAGATTCTTCCCACTCTGTCTCACGGGGCTGCTTCTAGGACCAATCAAATTACACAGAAAATGTAATTTTCCTCTTACCATCACAAATGTACCAGTGTTAACCAGCAATCTTGCAAAGATTTGGGGTGTACCAAGTTAGGTTAAACATATAGCCTTGGCTGGGAATGTGGCTTAGTGGTAGAGTGCTTGCCTAGTATGCATGAAGCCCTAGTTCGATTCCTCAATACCATGTAAACAGAAAAAGCCGGAAGTGGCATTGTGGCTCAAGTGGTAGAGTGGTAGGTAGCCTTGTGAAAAAGAAGCTCAGGGACAGTGCCCAGGCCCCAAGTTCAAGCCACAAGACTGGAAAATTTAAAAAAATCCTGCATCACCTTTTCCAGGACATACTCAACCTGGAACAATAGGCCAGGGCAGAGCACAGGAGATGGCACGAGGAGGGGACCTTACAGGAGAAACGATTATCCTGAGAGGGCTGGGACGGTGGCTCAGTGATAGAGCGCTTGCCTTGCATGCATGAGGCCCTGGGTTCGATTCCTCAGCACCACATAAGCAGAAAAAGCCGGAAATGGGGCTGACGCTCAAGTGGTAGAGTGCTAGCCTTGAGCTGAAGAGCTGAGGGACAGCGCACAGGCCCAGAGTTCAGGGCCCACAACCGACCAAAAAAAAAAAAAGACTACCCTGAGGAACACATTTAATGGGAACTTAACAGTGTGCAAGTTTGAGGATAGGAAGGAAATCTACACTGAACCTACACTGTCCATCCAACAGAGTAGCCACATGGGTGGCAACTTGAAGACTTGAAATGTGATTAGTCTCAAGATATAAAAAAACAACAGCTAGGCAAGCACTCTGCCACTAAGCCTCATTCCCAGCCCTCCCAGAGACTTTTTTTTTTGGTTGGTCCTGGGGCTTAAACTCAGGGCCTAGGCACTGTCCCTGAATTTCTTTTCTTTTTCTTTTTTTTTTGTCAGACATGGAGCTTGAACTCTGGGCCTGGATGCTGTCCCTCAGCTCTTCAGCTTAAGGTGAACACTCTACCACTTGAGCCATAGTGCCACTTCCAGCCTTTTCTGTTTATGTGGTGCTAAGGAATCGAACCCACAGCCTTAGGCATGCAAGGTAATCACTCTACCACTGAGCCACTTTCCCAGTCCCCCTGAGTTTCTTTTAATCAAAGTGAGTGTTCCACTTCTACCTATTTTGGAAGTTAATTGAAGTTAAGAGTCTCTGGGAGGGGGCTGGGAATGTGGCGTGGTGGTAGAATGCTTGCCTAGCATGCTTGAAGCCCTGGGTTGGATTCCTCAGTATCAGATAAACAGAAAAAGCCAGAAATGGCTCTGTGGCTCAAGTGGTAGAGTGCTAACCTTGAGCAAAAGAAGCTCAGAGATAGTGCCCAGGCCCTGAGTTCAAGCCTCAGAACAGGGGAAAAAAAGAATCTCTGGGAGGACAAGAATGTGGCTTAGTGGTAGAGTTCTTGCTGAACATACATGAAGTTGGATACATGAAGCCCTGGGTTCAATTCCTCAGTACCACAGAAAACACTGGAAGTAGTGCTGTGGCCCAAGTGGTAGAGTGTTAGCCTTGAGCAAAAGAAGTTCAGGGACAGTGCCCAGGCCCTGAGTTCAGGGCCCAGGACAGGCAAAAAAAAAAGTCTCAGCCGGGCGCCGGTGGCTCACACCTGTAATCCCAGCTACTCAGGAGGCTGAGATCTGAGGATCTCGGTTCAAAGCCAGCCCGGGCAGGAAAGTCCATGAGAATCTTATCTCCAATAAACCACTTGAAAACCAGAAGTAGCATTGTGGCTCAAGCGATAGAGCTCTTGCCTTGAGCTGAAGAGCTGTGGGACAGCGCCCAGGCCCAGAGTTCAAGCCCCACGACCGACAAAAAAACGTCTCTGGGACTTGCCCAGGCTGGCAAACTGAGATCCTAAGATTTTAGCCTGTGTAGCTAGAATTACAGGCATGAGCCACTGGCACTTGGTTTAATGAATGTACAGTTATTTAAAGATAATTAAAAAATAAATAGCTGGGCCCTGATGGCTCATGCCTGTAATCCTAGCTACTGAGGATCACGGTTCAAAGCCAGCCCAAGCAAGGAAAGTCTGTGAGACTCTTACCTCAAATTAATCACCAGAAAACTGGAAGTGGTGCTGTGGCTCACGTGGTAGAGTGCTTTCCTTGAGTTGAAGAGCTGAGGGACAGCGCCCAGGTACAGAGTTCAAACCCCACCCCTAAATAACAACAACAACAATAATAATAATAAGTAGCTCCTGGGCTGGGAATGTGGCTTAGTGGTAGAGTGCTTGTCTAGCATGCATGAAGTCCTGGGTTGATTCCTCAGCACCACATAAGCAGAAAAAGCCAGAAGTGGTGCTGTGGCTCAAGTGGTAGAGTGCTAGCCTTGATCTGAAGAGCTGAGGGACAGCGCCCAGGCCCAGCGTTCAAGCCCTACAACCGACAAGAAGAAGAAGAGGAGGAGGAGGAGGAGGAGGAGGAGGCAGCAGCAGCAGCAGCAGCAGCTGCTCAGACAGTGCCCAGGCCTTGAGTTCAAGACCCAGGACTGGCAAAGCAATTAATGATAATAATAATAGCAATAATAGCTCCTGTCTTTACAGGGTTGAGGACTGACCAAGCAATTTGCTCTGATTTAATAAACTGCCGTAGTTAGAAAGCTAGTATGCCACTTTCAGAACCCCTATTATTGACCATGAGGTCAAATAGCCTTCTTGGTAGCAAAGATTCTATTTGGAGTTCACCAGAAAAAAACTCATCATGACACAACCAAAGCTGAGAATACTTAAAAACAGTCTCAGGGCCAGGTGCCAGTGGTTTGCGCCTGTAATCCTAGCTACTCAGGAGGCTGAGAACTGAGGATTGCGGGTCAAAGCCAGCTTGGGTAGGAAAGTCCGTGAAACTCTTATTTCCAATAAAGCACTAGAAAACCGGAAGTGGCACTGTGGCTCAAGTGGTAGAGAGCTCGCCTTGAGCTGAAGAGCTGAGGGTCAGGGCCCAAGCGCTCAGAGTTCAAGCCCCACGACCGAGGAGAAAAAAAAAAAAAAAAAAAAAAAACAGTGTCAGGGAAAAAACAAAACAAAAAAATTGGTAAGGTCATATTTAAACAAATAAGAATACCATCTGAAGAAAGACGTTTACTTTTTGTTTTGTTTGTGCCAGTCCTAGGGCTTGAACTCCAGACTGCATACTTGGTACTGTCCCTCAGCTTTTGTGTTCACTGCTAGCATCAATTTGAGCCACAGCACCACTTCTGACTTTTTGAACACTGAGCCTCAAATCTCAGCCTCTTGGGTAGCTAGAATTATAGGCATGAGCCACTGGTGCCTAGCTGACATTTGCTTTTGATTGTTTTTAACCTGATTGAAAAACTTAGTAATCTGTCTGCACTGTTTTTGTTTTTTTTTTTTTGGTCCTGTCGTGGGGCCTGAACTCTGGGCCTGGGTGCTGTCCCTCAGCAATTCAGCTCAGGGCTAGCTAGCACTTTACCTCCTGAGCCACAGTGCCACTTCCGGCTTTTTTTTTCCTGCTTATGTGGTGCTGAGGAATCTAACCCAGGGCCTCTTTTTTTGGGGGGGTCCAGTCATGGGGCCTGAACTCTGGGCCTGGGTGCTGTCCCTCAGCTCTTCAGCTCAAGGCTAGTGCTCTACCACTTGAGCCACAGTGCCACTTCCAGTTTTTTTCTTTTTTCTTATGTGGTGCTGAGGAATCGAACCCAGGGCCTCATGCATGCAAGGCAAGGGCTCTACCACTGAGCCACCTTCCCAGCCCTGCACTGTTTCTCCAAATTAATAAATAAAAATGCCAACTAAGGGCTCGGAATGTGCCTTAGTGGTAGAGTGCTTGCTTATCATGCATGAAGCCCTAGGTTCAATTCCTCAGTACCACATAAACAGAAGAAGCCGAAATGGTGTTATGGCTCTAGTGGTAGAGTGCTAGCCTTAGGCAAAAAGAAGCTCAAAGACAGTGCCCAGCCCCTGAGCTCTAGATTCAGGACTGGCAAAAGACCAAAACAAACAAAAAGCCAACCAAAGCCTGAAACCAAGGCTGCTGCTTGTAGCTATTCAGGTTCAAAGCCAGCTTAGGCAAAAATGGCTTTAGTTCTTTTATCTCAAATTAACCACAAGTAAAAGGGAAGTGGAACTGTGGCTCCAAGTGATAGAATACTAGCCTTGAGCCTAAAAGCTCAGCAGCCAGGCCCTGAGTTCCAGCCCTATGACTAAGAACTGGGAGTTTTAGACTCAAGTTCCAAACTCTAGGAGCTCCATGTGTCAGGTCTAGCCACTCGCCTCTTTACTCCAAATAAAGAGACACAGGAAGAGATACTTTAGTATATCTACATCTATCTTTGGGGTACAGACATGAGCCATATGCTTAGACAGGGATCCCATGGGACAGCCGTTGAAAAGGTATACATGGTTAGTCAGTCACAGGTTAGGCTAGGTTGGCTATTTTCTTAGTCTGTATCTGGAGGGGCTTTGTAGAAGTTATCTCTGCCTTCTCGGGTCAGGACTCTGAAGTCAGTCAGCTGGTTGGGTGGTAGGTCAGTGGAGGTTCTGTTCTTCCCTTAGGGATAGTTTCTTCCCTAGTCACAAACCTGATATCTCTCATTCCTGTCCTTCCTGGATCACAAGATGAAGCCAAAGTGACTGTAGAAAATGGCCTAAAGCAGACACACATACAAATGGAGGCAGAGATGGCAAGCTTTTCTTCTGTATTTAGGTAATTTGGGCAGCTGCTCACAGCTGTAATCCTAGCCAGCCGCTCAGTTAGAAGCCAATCAAGGCAGGAAGACATCATGTCCAAAAAAATCACCAGCAAACAGGCTGAAGGCTTGGCTCAAGTGGTGGAGAGCTAACTAAGCAAGCTAAACTGAGCAAATGAAAGGTCTTGAGTTCAAATCCTAAGGATGGCAAAAAGAAAAAGAAGAGTTTTGTTTGTTTGTTTTGGCTCCGGTCATGGGGCCTGAACTCTGGGCCTGGGCCACACCGCCACTTCCGGCTTTTTTCTTTTTGCTTATGTGGTGCTGAGGAATCGAACTCAGGGCCTCAGGCATGCAAGGCAAGCGCTCTAGACTGAGCCACCTTCCCAGCCCCATTTTTGTTTATTTTGACAATACTGGTTTTATCTCTGGCTGCAAACTGTCTCATTTGAGCCACACCTCCTAATGCTCACCTAGAGTTGAAAAATCCTGATGACAGGGCTCCATCTCTAGAGAATCATCTCTAATTGTTGTAATTTAGAACCAAGGTTTTGAGAGTTCTAGAATCTGCCAAGATAAGTCTAATGTACAGCTGTGTTTGAAAACCACTGGAGTAAAAGGTAATTGGAACCTGGTGCCTGATGGCTCACACCTGTAATCCTAGCTATTCAGGAGGCTGAGATCTGAGGATCACGATTTAAGGCCAGTCTGGGCAGGAAAGTCCGTGAGACTCTTATCTCGAATGAACTACCAGAAACCCAGAAATGGTGCTGTGGCTCAAGTAGTAGATTGCTAGCCTTGAGCTGAAGAGCTGAGGGACAGCGCCCAGGCCCAGAGTTCAACCCCAGGACTGACCAAAAAAAAAGGTACTGAATATCAGAGAGGACATTCTGTTCTCATTCCTCCTTTGTTTTTTTGTTTTTTGGTTGGTTGTGGGGCTTGAACTCGGCTTGGGCGCTATCCCTGTGCTCTTCAGCTCAAGGTGAACGCTCTACCACAGGAGCTATAGGACCACTTCTGGTTTTCTAGTGGTTTATTGGAGATAAGAGTCTCTCGGACTTTCCTGTCCAGGCTGGCTTTGAACCGTGATCCTCAGATCTCAGCCTCCTGAATAGTTAGGATTACAGGCAAGAGCCACCGGCGCCCAGCTTTCATTCCTCCTTTGAACCTCCCTACCAACCTGCCTATCTATCATGCGTGTCCATCTAAACAGCCATTCCACCTCAGTGCTATACCCTCAGCCCTTTTAGCTTGAGGTTGTTTTTCAGATAGGGTCTTACTTTTTCTGGGCCCTGGGATCGTGATCCTCCTACCTACATTTCTTGTAGCTGGAATTACAAGAGTGAACCACCTTTGCTGGTCACCTTATTTATAAACACATACCAATATATCCAGAAGCCCTGGATGAAAGATGCTGGAGGTTATGGGAAGGAACAGAGCCGGAAGCTTTAAATCTGTTTGACACTTTCAGGGACTCAATTTCCCCATTTGTCAAATGAGGGAGTTGGCTTTAAATGGACCCTTACCATTTGAAGCTTCCAGTGTTCTGGATTGAGGCCACACTCTGACCTAGATTTCGTGTGTGATCTTGCAGCCGAGAGCAGGTCTGCCAACAGTGATGGAGGCTTCACCTTTGGAACAGAAATTTCCATCTGCTTCCTCTCGCAGATCATCCTATCCCTTTCCCTCCCCATCCTCACCCCTCCTCCTGTAAACCAGCCTGGGAAATCAGATCTTGAGAAACTTTAGTCTCTTTTATCTGAAAGATACAAAGATAGCCTTGCAAAGTCTGCCTGGGGTGTGAGGTAGTGTTTAGGAATGCTTCACATTTTTCTAGCAGGTTTCATACCAACTCTGTTCTCCTAGGAGGGGACTGCTCTGAAAAGGGCTCTGACAGAGTAGAAGGAAGTCCTCTTTGGTTCTTTCTTTCTTTCTTTTTTTTCTGTCAGTCCTGGGGCTTGAACTCTGGGCCTGAGCACTGTACCTCAACTCTAAAGCTCAAGATTAGGGCTCTACCACTTGAGCCACAGCACCACTTCCAATTTTCTTGTGGTTAATTGGAGATAAAAGTCTCACAGATTTCCTGCCGGGTCTGTCTTTGAACCGGGATCCTCAGATCTCAGCCTCCTGCATAACTAGGATTACAAGTGTGACCCACCAGTGCCTGGCTCTACTGTGTAATTTTTAAAGACATTTAGGGCTAGGAATTTAGTTGAGTGATAGAGTGCTTGCCTGGTACGAATGAAGCCCTGGGTTCAATTCCTCCATATCACATAAACAGAAAAAGCCAGAAGTGGCACAGTTGCTCAAGTGGTAGAATGCTAACCTTGAGCAAAGGAAGCTCGGGGACTCTAGGTGACAGTTGCTCAAGCTTGTAATCCTAGCTACTCAGGAGGCTGAGATCTGAGGATCTTGATTCAAAGCCAGCCCTCGTAGGAAGGTTTGTGAGACTCTTATCTCCAATTAACCACCAGAAAACTGGAACTGGCACTGTGGCTCAAGTGGCAGAGCACTAGCTTAAAGACATTTAATAATTCTAAAGCCGATGAATCCCCTGGCTTCTCTCTGAGCTCTTTAGCCTATTCTTTGCACTGATGCAATCTGACTTTGCCCTAAAGCGCACATCTGATTTTACCCCTACTCTAACCCCAGCTGAAGAGTCTAAACTTTTCTTTGTGCTATTTGAAGCCCTTCAAAATCTGGTGTTGGCGCTGGGTGCTGGTGGCTCACACCTGTAATCCTAGCTACTCAGGAAACTGAGATATGAGGATCACGGTTCAAAGCCAGCCGGGACGGGAAAGTCCGTGAGACTCTCAAGCGGTAGAGCGCTCGCCTGAACTGAAGAGCGCAGGGACAGTGCCCAAGCTCAGAGTTCAAGCCCCATGACTGACAAAAAAAAAAAAAAAAAAAAAAAAAATCTGGTGTAGGCTGGGGGTGCTGGGTTCTCATGCCTGTAATCCTAGCTATTCATGAGGCTGAAATCTGAAGATCATGGTTCAAAGCCAAACCAGGCAGGAAAGTCTGTGAGATTCTTATCTCCAACTAACCACCAGAAAACTGGAAGTCATGCTGTGGCTTCAGAGGTAGAGTACTCGCCTTGAGCTGAAGAGTTGAGGGACAAAGCCCAGGCCCAGAATTCAAGTCCCATGACAAAAAAAAATCTGTTAAGGGGTGACATTGTCCAAAGAGAAATATACTCATTACCTGACTTATGTAACTGTAACCTCTGTATACATCACCTTTATAGTAACAGTAAAACATAAATAATTTTTTTAATAAAGTATTTTTAGTGGGCTGGGAAGATGGCTCAGTGGTTGAGCGCTTGCCTTGCATGCCTGAGGCCCTGGGTTCGGTTCCTCAGCACCACATAAGCAAAAAGAAAAAAGCCGGAAGTGGCGCTGTGGCTCAAGTGGTAGAGCGCTAGCCTTGAGCTGAAGAGCTGAGGAACAGCGCCCAAGCCCAGAGTTCAGGCCCCACTACCGGACCCAAAAAAAAAAAAGGTAAAAAATAAATAAATAAATAAATAAAGTATTTTTAAAAAACTGGTATGGGGGCTAAGAATACAGCTCAGTGATACAGCACTTGCCAAGTATATATGAGCTAGGTAAGCATGGTGGCCCATACCAATAATTTCATCTTTCAGGAGCCTGAGGCAAGAGAATAGAGAGTTTGAAAGCAGCTTTAGCTACAGCAATACTTTATCTTTAAAGCCAAAATCTAAGGTGGGTGCCGGTGGCTCACTCTTCTAAGCCTAGCTATCCAGGAGGTTGAGATCTGAGGATCACAGTTCAAAGCCAGCCCACAAAGAAAACTCAGTGACACTCAAATTTCAAAAAAAACTATTGAAAAAAGCCAGAAGTGGCACTGTGGCTCAACTAGTAGAGCGCACACCTTGAGCAAAAGAAACTCAGGGGGGCTGGGAAGGTGGCTTAGTGGTAGAGTGCTTGCCTAGCATGCATGAGGCCCTGGGTTCAATTCCTCAACACCACATAAGCAAAAAGAAAAAAGCCGGAAGTGGCGCTGTGGCTTAAGTGGTAGGGCGCTAGCCTTGAGCTGAAGAGCTGAGGGACAGTGCCCAGGCCCAGAGTTCAGGCCCCACAACCAGACCCCCCCCAAAAAAAAAGAAACTCAGGGGGCTGGGAATATGGCTTACTGGTAGAGTGCTTGCCTAGCATGCATGAAGCCCTGGGTTCAATTCCTCAGTACCACATAAGCAGAAAAAACTGGAAATGGCACTGTGGTTCAACTGGCTCAAATGCTAGCCTTGAGCAAAAGAAGCTCAGGGACAGTGCCCAGGCCCAAGGACTGGCATAAAAAAACAAAAAACAAAAAATCTGGTTCGTGGCTATACACACAAAACAAACATATCTGAGTCAGGCACTGGTGGCTCACACACGTGTGTGTGTGTGTGTGTGTGTGTGTGTGTGTGTGTGTGTGTGTGTGTGTGTGTGTGTATGATATATATGAACTAAAGGCCTAGAGTTCTCACTTTTTCTCTCATCCCTACCATGCAAGCCACATCTTCCATTTTTGACTTTTTTGCTAATTAACTGGAGATAAGAGTCTCCTAAACCTTTCTGCCCATGCTTTGAACTGCAATCCTCAGATCTCAGGCTTCTGGGTAGTAGCTAGGATTACAGGTGTGAGTCACCAGTACCTGGCTTCCAGGCTATTTTTGTAATCTCATCTAATGGAGATCTGTGCCTGTCTTATGCTCTCCAGCCTTCTGAGCCTCTTCCCCTACAGCCCTGTGATCATATCAGTCTCTGGATGGTCATGAGCTCCACCAGGAACAACAATGGCTTGGGTCTTTCCTTTAGTACCTATTTCAGTTCCTGCTATGTGGAATCAATAAAGATTTGATGTTTGAATGAGTGAGGACCATGTATACTGAGGCCTTAGACTACACAAACCCTAAGCTCTAACTCCTGAGAATGGTTCCCCAGGGCAGAGCTCAAAGCTGCTTAGAACTTGACCCAGTTCAGACTAAGAGCTACTGTAGTTTCCAAACTAGAAAAACAGATAGGCTGACAAAGGGTTTAAATGATTTGCATTCACATGATACATTTTCAGAGGCGTAAAAATTGAATGACAGGCTGGACACTGGTGGATCACGCCTGTAATCCTAGGTACTCAGGAGGCTGAGATCTGAGGTTCATGGTTCAAAGCCAGCCCAGGCAGGAAATTCCCAAAGACTCTTATCTCCAATAAACTACTCAGAAAACAGGAAGTAGCTCTGTGGCTCAAGTGTAGCTTTGAGCTGAAGAGCTGAGGGATAGCTCCCAGGCCCAGAGTTCAAGCCCCAAAACCACCAACAACAACAAAAATTTGAATAACAATGCAATTACATATTTGGAATCATATTGAAACAAGACCATCCTATTCTTTCTTGTCAACAATGTGACTGTAGTCTATGTCACTGAACTGTACAATTAGAAATGGGAGCCAGTGGCTCATGCCTCCAATCCTAGCTACTCAGAAGGCTGAGAGCTGAGGATTGCAGTCCAAAGCCAGCCTGGGCAGGAGAGTTTGTGAGACTCTTTTTTTGTTGTTGTTGTTGGTCTTGGAGCCTGAACTCCAGGACTGGGTACTGTCCCTCAGCTCTTCAGCTCAAAGCTAGCGCTCTACCACTTGAGCCACAGTGCTACTTCCGGTTTTTTCTGCTTATGTGGTGCTGAGGAATCGAACCCAGGGCCTCATGCATGCAAGGCAAGCACTCTACCACTGAGCCACCTTCCCAGCCCTCTGTGAGACTCTTGTCTCCAATAAACCACCAGAAAACCAGAAGTGGAGCTATGGCTCAAGTGGTAGAGCCTTTGCCTTAAGCTGAAGAGCTAAGGGACAGCTCCCAGCCCAGAGCTCAAGCCCCACAACTGACAAAAAGAGAGAGAGAGAGAGAGAGAGAGAGAGAGAGAGAGAGAGAGAGAGCTTAGGGTGGGGCTGAGAAGGTGGCTCACTGGTAGAGTGCTATGCATGAGGCCTTGGGTTCCATTCCTTAGTACCACATAAACAGAAAAAGCCAGAAGTGGCACTGTGGCTCAAGTGGTAGAGCACTCTCCTTGAGCTGAAGAGCTGAGGGACAGCGCCCAGACCTGGAGTTCAGGCCCCACCCCCACCCCAAAAAAGAGGGAGCTGAGAAGGTGGCTTAGTGGTAGAGTGCTTGCCTAACATGCATGAAGCCCTGGGTTTGATTGCTCAGCACCACATACACAGAAAAAACTGCAAGTAGCACTGTGGCTCAAGTGGTAGAGTGCTAGTCTTGAGCAAAAAAAGGTGCCCGGGCCTTTAGTTCAAGCCCCAGGACTTGTGAACACACACACACACACACATACACACTCTCACACACACAACTTTTTGTGTGAGTATATAGGTACTAGGGCAGAAAAGTCAGTAAACGTCTTCAATTAACCACCAGAAAACTGGAAGTGGCACTGTGGCTCAAAGTGGTAAAGCACTAGCTTTAAGGGAAAGAATTCAGTGCCCAGTCCCTGCAACACACACACACACACACACACACACACACACACACACACACACACACATACACACACAGCCCATTTCATACCTGTTTATTGGATGCTATAATATTTATCAATTTTTTTATGCTTGGCTTGTGTTTTGTTTGTTTTCTAAGTCCTCCCAAAGCAACTCTGACCATCTAACGCAATGAGACTTTTTTTTTTTTTTTAAAGAATGGGGTGGCTCAGGAAGGTAAAGGAAGAACTATCAGACAGCAGACAGGCAGGAACGGGGGCAGCCTGGGGACCTTCTTTCTAAAGCATGCTGGCTCATGTGACACTGCTCCACGCCAGCCCAGCTCAGAGACTTGCTGTTCAAGTTTCAAATTCCCAGGAGAGAGAATCCGGCTTGCCTGCCTGGGTTAGGTGTCTGCAAGCTCCGTCAGCTCTGCCCGGGGAAGCAGCTTCTGGCCACAGTTATGTCCCCTAGGTGCAGCTCTTTTGAGAGAAGGGAAGTCCCTTGTGAGCCGACAGTCTCCCCAGAAGTACTCAGCAAGAACTTCTTGTTTTCTTTTTTCTTTGCTTGTACTGGGTTTGAATTCAAGACCTCACCCTTACTAGGCAAAGGCATTACTATGCTTCCAGACCCACCAGAACTTTTCTGTGGGAGGAGAAAAAAGCAATAGGAATGCCCTGGCTGACATCCAAGAGGACCTCATGGAAATGTTCTGAACTCTGAATTCAGCCTGGCTGAATGGGGCTGCATTTACTGTCCACATTATCAGGGGTTGCTAACTTGACCACTGAATCTGCCATGTTCACCTCTCTGTGACCCTGAAGTATTAAAGCTCATCCTAGTCACACCAAAGTTGCTGCTCTAGAGCTTATTTCCCAAAGACACCCTGGAGGGTGAAGGGCTGCTCATGGCAGAGAGAATGAAGGTGCACCCCCACAGGGAGCCAGCTTATCTCTGCTCTCCAGGAACCTCTGAGGGCTGTCTACAAGAGAAAGTAAAAATGTATGGCAGTCAGGGGACTGGTGACTCACACCTGTAATCCTGATTATTTAGGAGGCTGAGACCTGGAAAATCAAAGTTCAAAGCCAGCTCTGGCAGGAAAGTCTGCAAGACTTCATTTCCAAGTAACCAGAAGACTGCTGGACTGAAGGTATAGGGCAAAGTGGTAGAGTACCTCCTTAGCAGGCACCAAGGCCCTGACATTAAACCCTAACACACACACACACACACATACACACACACATTTAGAACCATTAGCTGTGACTGGAGTTAAATTATAAGCACAAAAAGAGCTGGGTGCCAGTGTCTAATGCTTATAAATCCTAGCTACTCAGCAGAAGTGGAACTGTGGAACTGTGGCTCAAAGTGGTAGGGCACTGGTCTTGATTGAAAAAGCTCAGGGACAGCACCCAGACCCGGAGTTTAAGTCTCATGACCGGCAAAATCACTATCCAAATCCAACAATCAATAGTTTGACATCTTTTATTTTTTCTGTTTTGTACTGGGGCTTGAACTCAGAGCATAAGTGCTCTCCTTGAGCTTTATTTATTTTTAAGGTCTTGGGCCCTGAACTCTGAACCTGGGCACTTCCAGATTTTTCTGTTTATGTAGTGCTGAGGAATCAAACCCAGGGCCTCATGCATGCAAGATAAGAACTCTACCACTGAGCTACCTTCCCAGCCCCACTCTACCATTTTTGAGCCGGGTTTTTGCTGGTTAATTGGAGATAAAAGTCTCAAAGAAGCCAGGCACTGGTGGCTCACACCTATAATCCTAGCTACTGAGGAAGCTGAGCTCTCAGGATCGCTTTCTCCTTCCTTCCTTCCTTCCTTCCTTCCTTCCTTCCTTCCTTCCTTCCTTCTTTCTTTCTTTCTTTCTCCTCAGCTCTTCAGCTCAAACCACTTCCGGTTTTCTGGTGATTTATTGGAGATCAGGGTCTCAGACTGCCTGGGCTGGCTTTGAACCACAATCCTCAGATCTCAGCCTCCTTAGTAACTAGGATTACAGGCGTGAGCGGGTAGTACCCTACTTATTCATAACTTTTTTTCTTTTTGGTCTTGGGCTTGAACTCTGGGTCTGGGTGCTGTCCCTCAGCTCTTCAGCTCAAGGCTAGCACTCAACCATTTGAGCCACAGCGCCACTTCCAGTTCTCTGGTGGTTAGTTGGAGATCAGAGTCTCATGGACTTTCCTGCCCAGGCTGGCTTTGAACTGGGATCCTCAGATCTCAGACTCCTCAGTAGCTAGGATTACAGGTGTGAGCCACTGGCGCCCAGCTTATTCATCACTTTTTTTTTTTTTTTTGGAGGGGGGGGAGGGGGTCAGTCGTGGGCCCTGAACTCTGGGCGCTGTCCCTCAGCTCTTCAACTCGAGGCTAGTGCTCTACCACTTGAGCCACAGTGCCACTTCCAGATTTTTCTGCTTATGTGGTGCTGAGGAATCAAACCCAGGGCCTCATTCATGCAAAGCAAGCACTCTACCACCGAGCCACCTTCCCATCCCCTTATTTGTCACTTTTTAGGCCTATTTTTTTCTTTTTTTTTGGGGGGGGGGGTCCAGTCATGGGGCCTGAACTCTGGGCCTTGGCGCTGTCCCTCAGCTCTGCAGCTCAAGGCTAGCACTCTACCACTTGAGCCACAGCGCCACTTCCGACTTTTTTCTTTTTGCTTATGTGGTGCTGAGGAATCGAACCCAGGGCCTCATGCATGCAAGGCAAGCACTCTACCACTGAGCCACCTTCCCAGCCCAAAGAACTTTTTTTTTTTTTTTTTTTGCAAGTCATGGTGCCTGAACTCTGGGCCTGGGCGCTGTCCCTCAGCTCTTCAGCTCAAGGCTAGTGCTCTACCACTTGAGCCACAGTGCCACTTCCTTCTTTTTCTTTTTATACTGAACTTAAGGCCTTGAACTTGCGCTCTGCTACTCACAACCCCCAAACCTGGGGCTTGAATTCAGGGCCTGGGCACTGTCCCTGAGCCTCTTTTGCTCAAGGCTAGCACTCTATCACTTGAACCACAGTACCACTTTGGCTTTTGGCTTTTTCTTTATATGTGGTACTAAGGAATCGAACGAGAGCTTCATCATGCATTGTAGGCTTTCAGTTTACCACTAAGCCACATTCCCAGCCCAATGCTAGTCACATTTTTTTTTTTCTTCTTTTTTTTTTTTTTTGGCGGGGGGGAGTCCAGTCATGGGCCTGAACTCTGGGCCTGGGCACTGTCTCTCAGCTCTTCAGCTCAAGGCTAGCGCTCCACTTGAGCCACAGCACCACTTCCGGCTTTTTTTTTCTGCTTTTGTGGTGCTGAGGAATCGAACCCAGGGCCTCAGGCATGCAAGGCAAGCGCTCTACCACTGAACCACCTTCCCAGCCCTACATTTTTATTTCTTTTATGTCATCTATCTTTTTTTCAGAGTAAGCTACTAACTAGTGAGTCTCTTCCCTTCAGGGGTAGGACTGGCTTCTTCATACTAGCTTACGTGTACATGCAAAGAATGCATGGGATTAGTTTCTCTGCCCAAGAAAGTAGTGTCACCTTTTTCTTAGGCTCTAATTTCAAGAACAGCTGAGCTGGAACAGATCCTGGGGACCATTTGTTGCCAAGTTCCGGATTACACAGTAGTCAAGAGGAGTTTTCTAGGCTTACTTTAAAGTAAGGCTAGCAAAGAGGAGGATTTCAGGTCTGTGGAATTAGAAAGAATCTCATGCTAATCTCAGGGCTGAAATTCAAAACTAGTTTGGGCTCTTGCCTGTTAGCCGTCAATCAAAACTGTTCAACCTGAGTGTCCACTTACACGAGTCTTGAACCCTCTGTGGATTTTTTATTTTTATTTAGTTTTTTATTTTTATTTTTTGTCATTTGTGGGGCTTGAACTCAGGGCCTGGCACTGACTCTGAGCTCTCTTTTGCTCAAGGCTAGCACTCTACCATTTTGAGCCACAGTGTCGCTAGCGCTCTACCTAAGCTGTGGTTCTGCTTGAGCCACAGTGCCACCTCTGGCTTTTTCTGTTTATGTGGTTCTAAGGAATCGAACCCAGGGCCTTATGCATGCTAGGCAAGCACTCTACCACTGCGCCACCTTCCCAGCCCAGAAATTTTTTTTTTTTTTGGGGGGTCCAGTCGTGGGGCCTGAACTCTGGGTCTGGGCGCTGTCCCTCAGCTCTTCAGCTCAAGGCTAGCGCTCTACCACTTGAGCCACAGCACCACTTCCAGCTTTTTTCTTCTTGCTTATGTGGTGCTGAGGAATCAAACCCAGGGCCTCATGCATGCTAGGCAAGCACTCTACCACTGAGCCACCTTCCCAGCCCCCAGAAAAAATTTTTAAAAAAGAAAACAAAATATTCTGCTTGACATTTTTCTTTAGAAGTTTCTGACTATATTATATACAACTGAAGTATGCAATGTCTATTTTCAAATAATTTTTTTGGTAGTAGTGGGGCTTGAACTTAGGACTTTGGGTTTGCTAGGTAAGTGCTCTACCACTTGAGCTGCATTAGGATCCCACTTGCTAGGCTGGCAGTCTATCACTTGAGCTACATCCTCATCCCTTTAATAGATTTGTTTGTTGTGGTTTGCAGCATAGTTTGTTTGTTTGTTTAACTGTAAGCCACAGTCAGAAAAAAAAAGTTGGGTCTGGAAATGTGGCTCAGTGATAGAATGCTGGCCTACCATGCATGAAGCTCTGGGTTCGATTCCTCAGTACCACATAAGCAGAAAAAGCTGGAAGTGGTGCTGTGGCTCAAGTGGTAGAGTGCTAGCCTTGAGCCAAAGAAGCTCAGGGACAGTGCTCAAGCACTGAGTTCAAGCCCCAGGACTGGCAAATAAATAAATAAATAAAAATTAAAAATATAGCTTAAGGCTGGGCACTAGTGGCTCATGTCTGTAATCCTAGCTACTCAGAGGCTGAGATAGGACTGGGAATGTGGTTCAGTGGTAAGAGTGTTTGCTTGACATACATAAAGCCCTGGGTTCAATTCCTCAGTATCACATACACAGAAAAAGCTGGAAGTGATGCAGAGGCTCAAGTGGTAGAGTGCTAGCCTTGTGCAAAAGAAGCTCAGGAGTGCCCAAGCCCTGAGTTCAAGCCCCGGGACTGGAAAAAAAAAAAGAAGAAGAAGAAAGCTGAGATATGAAGATTTCAGTGTTAAGCCAGCCCAGCAAAAAGCCAAAAGTATAGGTATTGCTCATGTGTAGAGCATCAGCCTTGAGCAAAAAAGCTAAGGAACAGAACCTTGGTCCTGAGTTCAAGCCCCAGAACTAGTATGTGCATGTGTGCATACATACACACACACAAGTTTGAAAGCCACTGGGGAGATGGACTGAGCAACGTCTTCTATCTATGACCCTTTCCAATTAAAATTAGGTCTCAGCTGTCAGGGAATATTGTAAGGCTATTTAAAACTTGCTACCTAGAAACATGAAACCCAAATCAAAACTTGCAAAAAGAAAGATTTAGAGACTTGATTGTATAAATATTTGTGTTCTGTGTTAAAAAGTATAAAGTATGGGACTGGGAATGTGTTTTAGTGGTAGAGTGCTTGCCTAGCATGCATGAAGCCCTGGGTTTGATTTCTCAGTACCACATACACAGAAAAGGCTAGAAGTGGTGCTGTGGCTCAAGTGGCAGAGGACTAGCCCTGAGCAAAAGAAGTTCAGGAACAGTGCCCAGGCCCTGAGTTCAAGCTCCAGGACTAACAAAAACAAAAAAACAAAATCAAATAAAAAGTATAAAGTAACTAAAAAACAAAGGAAAAAAACATTTGATTATGCGTCTTTTTATATTATTTATTTATTTGAGTAGGCTGTGGGGCTTGAACTCATGGCCTAGGTGCTGTCTTTGAGCTTTTACGCTCAAGGTTAGCACTCCACCACTTTGAGCCTCAGTGCCACTTCCAGTTTTCTGGCAGTTAATTTGAGGTAATAGTCTTACAGACTTGGTAGTGGCATTGTGGCTCAAAGTGGTAGAGCACTGGCCTTGAGCAAAAGAAGCTCAGGGACAGTGCCCAGGCTCTGAGTTCAAGCCCCACAACCAAAACAAAACAAAACAAAAAAATAGAAACAAGAGTCTCACAGACCTTTCCTACCCAGGCTGGCTTTGAACTGCAATCCTCAGATCTCATTCTCCTGAAGAGCTAGTAGGACAGGCATGAGCTACCAGTGCTGGGCTTGAATATGCATCTTTCTAAATGTATTCATTTTATTTCTCCTGAAGTACTAGTACAACTAGGCACTGAGTTATATCCTCAGTCAAAATGTGTTCTAAAAAAAATTTTTTTTAGGGCTGGGAAGGTGGCTCAGGGGTAGAGTGCTTGCCTTGCATGCATGAGGCCCTGGGTTCGATTCCTCAGCACCACATAAGCAAAAAGAAAAAAAAAAGCTGGAAGTAGTGCTGTGGCTCAAGTGGTAGAGTGCTAGCCTTGAGCTGAAGAGCTGAGGGACAGTGCCCAGGCCCAGAGTTCAGGCCCCACGACTGGACCAAAAAAAAAAAAATTTTTTTTTTAATCAGTCATGGGGCTTGAACTTAGAGCCTGGTCTCCTTTGCTCAGGTTAGAGTTCTAGCACTTTCAGCCACAGCTCCACTTCTAGTTTTCTGGTGGATGATTGGAGATAAGAATTTTACAGCCAGGCACCAGTGGCTCACACTCAGGAGGCTGAGATCTGAGGATAATGGTTCAAAGCCAGCCCGGGTAGGAAAGTCCGTGAGACTCTTATCTCCAATAAACCACTCAGAAAACCGAAGTGGCATTGTGGCTCAAGTGGTAGAGTGCTAGCCTTGAGCTGAAGAGCTGAGGGACAGCGCCCAGGCCCAGAGTTCAAGCCTCATGACCAAAAGAAAAAAAAAAAAAAAAGAATTTCACAGCTGGGTTGGGAATGTGGCTTAGTGGTAGAATGCTTATCTAGCATGCATGAAGCCCTGGGTTCAATTCCTCAGTTCCATATAAACAGAAAAGGCCTGAAGTGGGGCTGAGGCTCAAGTGGTAAAATGCTAGCTTTGAGCAAAGAAGCTTAGGGACAGTACCCAGGCCCTGAGTTCAAGCCCCAGGAGGAATGGCCAAAAAAAAAAAAAAGTTCACAAACTTTCCTGCCCAGGTTGACTTCAATCCATGATCCTCAGATCTCAGCCTCCAGATTAGATAGATTACAGTTGTGAGCCACCAGTGCCCAGTGCTCACAATGGATTTTAAATGCCAATTTAAAAAAAGTAGCTGATTTTATCAAAGACATATGACTATAAAAGTCATCACATACAAGCCAGGAATTGGTGGTTTATACCTGTAATCCTAGTTACTCGAAAGGCTGAGATCTGAGGATCTGGGTCAAAGCCAGCCCAGGCAGAAAAGTCAGTGAGACTCTCTCCAATTAACGAGCAAAAACTTGGAAGTGGAGGTGTGACTCAGAGTGAGCAGCTAAGGGAGAATAGTCTGGTCTTGAGTTCAAGCTCCAATACTGACACAACACAAACAAAAACCATGACATACAGCTGATAGGAGTATAATGAGCTAAACTAGAGGAAAGTTGGCAACATACACCAGAAGCACCTTGACTCAGTAATTCCTTTTCAAATTGTTTATCTCAAGGAAATAATCATGGGTGTGTTCAAGGTTGTGGACAATAGTAAAATCTGGGGGGTGGGGGGGTTGGGGGGAGACTCTATCCAATAAGACTCTATCCAATAATAGGGATGTTGCAATCTTTTTAGTGCAAAAAGTAAAACAAATGAATTAATCAGCTTGCTACAAAGCCAGGTCTGGAGTTGGAGCATGGGCTATTTTGGGGCTAGAAGCCTGCCACCTCCTTTGGGAGTTCATTTTCTTCAGCTGAGGGTTGAAAGCAGGAGGAGGAAGTTTGGGGAGTGCAGACTGGGAAGGGAGCTGCAGATGAAGAGACTGTTGAATCTCAGTGGGAAAACAGGTCTGAGATTAAAGCAGAGGAGCTCTTTAAAAAAAGAGAGAGAGAGGTGATGTACGGAGGGGTTATAGTTTCATGTTAGGTCAGAGGAGCTCTTTTCATAACAGATCTGAGCTGGGTGCCAGTGGCTCATGCTTGTAATCCTAGCTACTCAGGAGGCTAAAATCTGAGGAGTGCAGTTCAAAGCCAGACCGGGCAATAAAGTCTGGACAATAAAGTCCATGAGACTCTTTTTTTTTCGTGTTCTTTTTTGTCAGTCATGGGGCACTGTACCTGAGCTCTTCAGCTCAAGGCAAGCACTCTACCACTTGAGCCATAGCGCCACTTCGGATTTTCTGGTGGTTAATTGGAGATGAGTCTCCTGGACTTTCCTGCCTGGGCTGGCTTTGAACTGCAATCCTCAGATCTCTGCCTCCTGAGTAGCCAGGATTACAGGCATGACCAACTGACGATAGCTTCCCTGAGACTCTTATCTCCAGTAAACTACTCAGAAAAAGCCAGTAGTGGCACTGTGGCTCAAGTGGTAGTGTGCTAGCTTTGAGCACAAAGAAGCTCAGGGATAGTGCCCAGACCCTGAGTTCAAGCCCCAGGACTGGCAACAACAACAACAACAACAAACAGCAACAACAACAAAAACCATGACAGATATGGAGAGATGGAGAGCCTGTAAATCTAATGCTACAGATTAGCAAGAAAGATATTATACATGTGCTGAGAAAAAAAGAGAAAAGTATAGGAAATAAAAGGGAATAGGGGGGCTGGGAAGGTGGCTCAGTGGTAGAGTGCTTGCCTTGCATGCCTGAGGCCCTGGGTTCGATTCCTCAGCACCACATAAGCAGAAAAAGCCGGAAGTGGTGCTGTAACTCAAGTGATAGAGTGCTAGCCTTGAGCTGAAGAGCTGAGGGACAGCGCCCAGGCCCAGAGTTCAGGCCCCACAACTGGCATAAATAAATAAATAAATACAATAAAAGGGAATAGGGATGTGGGCCCTAGGTGAACTTTGCATGGTTATTTAGAGGATTCAAGGAAGATGCCTCTAATGAATGAACAAACACCAGAACTACCAAAGCAAATCTAGGCTAAGAGACTAGCCAGAGAATAGTCTGGGTATCCAATGGCCCTGAAGCAGCAATACATTTGCAATATTTGAGAGACAGTAAGTAGCTGGAGTACAGTAAGCACAGAGGAGAAGAAAGGAGACAATGTTAGTGAGTAGCAGGGCCAGGTCTGTCGGACATTGTGGCCAATCCAGGGACTTGATTTTTCTGACTTTGAAGCCATCGGAGGATTTTGAGTAGAAGGACAAGACCTAACTTAAGCTGCTTTTTTTTTTCTGTCTTGTCCAATGCAGTTTATTGAATGTAACATCTGAGGCAAGAAACAAACGTGCCTTGGGGGAGGGAAGGGATAGGGGACAACAAGGAAAGGGTAACAGTGATCAACATATAATGTAGTCATGGCCTTACTCATGTAACTGTAACCCCTCTGTACAGCATCTTTACAATAAAAATGAAAGAAAGAAAACTGACATTTATCACAAAGCACAGGCTAAGTTCCATCAAGGTAGGCCAGAAGCCCAGGAATTAGAGTCCTGCAAAGAATAGGCATCCAGGACAGTCCCTTGCCCCAGATAAACCTTTTGGGAGCTGGGACAGCAGAAGCTGGAAGGCAACCTTGGCAGAAGGACAGAGGGCAGTCTGGGGCAGAATCTGCTCAGGTCCTTACCTACTCACAGATAGGCCACTCGATGGACCTCAGCCCTCCCACTTTTCCTTGGAGGCCCTAGATGGGTCAGACAGACCTGGCCAGGAGGAGCTACAGGTAGGAAGGAATGTGGAGCAGAGCCAGGTAAAGGGGGTACTAAATGGGGGCAAGACTCCTGGGTACTGCCCGGCTTCCAGGGTCACCCAAGGCTCAGACTTGGCAGTATTGGCAGCGCCTGGGAATCAGAAATAGAAGGCTGGCTGGCTGGGGAAGTCTGAGAGGCCATTCTGACTGGCAAGTGTGAGCATGACTTCCTTCAATGGAGGCTCTGTCTCACTCAGAACCTGCACCAGGATTTTTGTTGTTTTTGTTTTTGTTTTCTGTTGTTGTTTCTCATGTCAGTGCTAGGGTTTGACCTCAGGGCCTAGACACTGTCCCTGAGCTTTTTTTTGCTGGTAGTCTACCACTGGAGCCACAGCACCACTTATGGCTTATTGGAGACAAGAATCTCATTGATTCCAAGCTGGCTTTGAACCTCAGTCCTCAGATCTCAGCCTCCTGAGTAGCTAGGATTACCTGACCTGACTTACACTTTTTTTTTTTGGTCATGAGGCTTGAACTCTGGACGTGGGTACTGTCCCTCAGCTCTGCAGCTCAAGGATAGTGCTCTACCACTCGAGCTACAGCACCACTTCCAGTTTTCTGGTGGTTAATTGCAGATAAGAGTCTCATGGGGGCTGGGAAGGTGGCTCAGTGGTAGAGTGCTTGCCTTGCATCCCTGAGGCCCTGGGTTCGATTCCTCAGCACCACATAAGCAAAAAGAAAAAAGCTGGAAGTGGCGCTCTGGCTCAAGTGGTAGGGCACTAGGCTTGAGCTGAAGAGCTTAGGGACAGCGCCCAGACCCAGAGTTCAGGCCCCACGACCGGACCCCCCCCCAAAAAAAAAAAAGAGTCTCATGGACTTTCCTGCCTGGGCTGGTTTTGAACCATAATCCTCAGATCTCAGCCTCCTGAGCAGCTAGTATTACAGGCATGAGCCACTGGCACCTGGCCTGACTTATGCTTTTAAAGGATCACTCCAGAGACTGCAATATGAAGGACAGACTTAGTTAAGGTCAGATACAGGGGTTGAAAATTGAAGTGGGACAGTAGTTAAGAGACTGCTGAGGCAGTGACTGGGGCCGGTGATTCCTGAGAAGGTACTGAGATGTGTCAGGTAGACTGGCAGGTTTTGTTAGTTATGGAGGAAAATGTGAGAGTTAGAGGGGTCAGAATGTATGCCTGGGCATTGTCCCTGACTTCTTTTTCTCAAGGCTAGCACTCTACCACTTGAGCCACAGCACCACTTCTGTTTTATTTCTGTTCATGTGGTACTGAGGAATGGAACTCAAGATTTCATGCATGCTTGGCAAGCACTCTACCACTAAGCCACATTCCCAGCCCCCTCTCAGGCTTTCTTGAGTGGGCTGGCTTCAAATGATGATCCTTAGATCTTAGCCTCCTGAGTGGCTAGGAATACAGGCGTAAGCCACCTGGCTCTTACCTTTATTTTAGAGGGTTTCTAGAATACAAAGTGTTGTTTGTTTTGATAGTCCTGGGGTTTGAACTCAGAGTTTCTCATAATTGTGAGGAAAATGCTCTACCATTTGAATTATGCCCCTGTCCTTTGTTTTTTCTTTTCTGAGATAAGGTCTCACTATTTGGTCCAGGATAGCCTTGAACTCCTGCCACAGCCTTCTGAATACTAGAATTAGGATTAGAGGAATGTGCCACCAGTTGAACTAAAAGTTAATGAGAGATTAAAGCATAGTTTAAATCCTATACTATACTCTGAAATATAAAATGTAAGACAGAGGCAGGTATGGTGGTCCACACTTGTAATCCCAGCACTTGGATGAGTTCCAAGTCAGTATATACTACCCCTTGAGACCCTGTCTCTGGGGAAAAAAAAAAGGAAAAAAGAAAAGAAAAAAAGGCTAGGATATAATTAAGTGATAAAGCACTTACCTAGCAAGTTCCAGGTCCTGAGTTCAACCTCCAGTACCAACAAAAACAAACATAAGGGCTGGGAAGTTGGCTCAGTGGTAGAGTGCTTGCCTTGCATGCCTGAGGCCCTGGGTTCGATTCCTCAACATCACATAAGAAAAAAGCCGGAAGTGGCGCTGTAGCTCAAGTGGTAGAGCCCTAGCCTTGAGCTGAAGAGCTGAGGGACAGTACCCAGGCCCAGAGTTCAGGCCCCACGACGGGACCCAAAAAAAAAAAACAAAACATAAAACAAAGAAATGAAACCACACAACTTTATTTAAATAACCATCCCCCTCACTTGCCAAATTCATACCTTCCTTCCCTGAAGACCAGCACCTCCCTGCTGCTTCCTGAACCCCCTCTACTTCTCCCTCCCCCTCCCTCTTGTCTGCCCATGTGGCACATGGGACCTCTGTTCTGAATCTTTATCTCCAGCGTTTCTACCTTGAGCTTGCTTTTGGCTAGTGAGGCCCCTTCCTACAAAGCCACTCTAGATATGGTGTCAAAGCAAGAGCTGAGGTTTTATTTGTGTGAGGTCCATAGCCCACCAGGGCCATGTAGTGGAGAGAGGAGGGCGCTAGAATGTCAGGCCACCAGGACAAAGAGGCAGGCCAAAGGCAGTCCCTGGATATGGGACAGGCCAGGGCCTCCCTGGAGAGGCTAGACTCCTGGTTCACCGTCCTCAATCCTTGGCTCTTGGGAGGCAGGGAAAGAGCAATTTGTGTAAGACTCACGCCCTGGAATGTGTCTCAATCTCTTTTGCCTCTAGGCACCCCAATTTGGAGGCCTAGTAAAAAGCTTGGGAGAGTGGTGGAAAAATGTCTCTTCACTTTTGTTGGTGGTGGGGCTTGAGCTCAGGGCCTGGACACTGTTCCGAGCCTCTTTGTGTTCAAGACTAGCGCTCTACCTTTGAGCCACAGTGTCACTTCCATTTTTTGAGTGGTTAATTGGAGATGAGTCTTATGTGGACTTTTCTGCCCAAGCTGGCTTCAAACCGAAATCTTTGGATCTCAGCCTCCTGAGTAGCTAGGATTATAGGTGTGAGCTTTGAAACCTCTCTACAAACATTTGTACCCTGCTTCCTAAGTACTTGCACATTTGCACAGCACTGTTGGAGTGGTGGGGATAGCTGGGAGACAGCTGGACAGATCAATGGCAGTTCCACAGGCTCAGGGGTCAGAGACTCTAGAATGATACAGATAAGTGTGATCAACAGTGGCTTTGCAAATCAGAGCAGTTCCTTTCACTAAATGACATGCTGAAGGCTCCAGGGAGAAGCTTGACCCAAGTGGATCCCTAAGAGTGAGCAGGGTCTGATGTTCAAGAAGGGATTTCCCAGAAGTGCAGGGAGTGGGCTGTATAGCTGAATGGGGAAGGAAGAGAGGAGCAGAACTGCAATTGTAGCCTCAGAGAGGTTGGGGCCACCTGGATATTGGAGATCTGTTAGGAAAGGGGAGATGTAGGGCAATTTGCTCAAGCAATGTCAAGCAAAGAAAGGAAAAGACAGGGTCCACATCCTAAACTTGGCCTCAGTTCGCTAGGGCCAGTGCTCCTTTCATGCAATAAACCTTAGGTATCACCTAAAACTCAGGAGCCATTTCCCTGGAATAGGACATGGTACTGGCTCAAGAACAAGTGGCAGAGAGGTTGGGAAGGTGGCTCAGTGGTAGAGTGCTTGCCTTGAATGCATGAGACCCTGGGTTCGATTCCTCAGCACCACATAAGCAGAAAAAGCCAGAAGTGGTGCTGTGGCTCAAGTGGCAGAGTGCTAGCATTGAGCTGAAGAGCTGAGGGACAGTGCCCAGGCCCAAAGTTCAGTTCCACAATCCACAAAAAGGAAAAGAAAAGAGATCTTGGGGGCGCAAAGCAGATCGGGAGCGGCCATGCTGGTGGAAGCCAGGGACAGCTAGGGACAATCCCCACCCCCAAGCCCCGCTGGCCAAAGGGGCTGAGAATAAAGCAATGGTCTCAGAGACCGGGCATGTTCCCGTTCTGGGCCTTGAGTAGTCGTTGCTGCCCAGATCTGGTGGCAAACCCAGAAACAAAGGGCTTATGATCTGAGCGAGTGCCTCCGGCGCTGGGCGCCAGAGCCGCTGTGGGCAGAGCCAGCGCTGAGCGGGGCGTCCACGCGGTGCCGGCAGAGCCAGACTCCAGCGGGCGCCTGCGCCTGATGCAGTTTGGAGAACAAAAGCAAGTGTGTGCGCGCGTGCGCGCGTGCGCGTTCACTTCTGCTTGCTGGATCAGAGTGATGCAGATGAGGAAGAGGAAGGGAGGGAATCCGTGACACTTATACAGTAAATGGACCAAGTGGAAAAACTACCCCTCACCCCCCACCCCCACCCGGCACCCCGCACCCCGCACCCAGGCCCTTGGCTCAGCCCAGAACCCGGAGCCAGGGGTGACAGCGCGGGCGCCCCAAGCCCTTTGTTCTGGAAGGCTGGCGGGGAAAGGGGACAAAGGCACGGCGCACAGGGCTTGCACGCGACCCGGAGCCACCGGGCCGCCCCCTCTTCCTCCTCGCGGCCATTTGCTTCCCACCCCTGGATTTTTTTCCTTTTTCCTCCTCCCCTCTGGCCCCAGAACTGCTGATCTTTTGCTGTCTCTAGGAATTTGCCTAGTCAGGGTATTTTGTGTAAGTGGGATCATGCAATATTTGTCCTTTGTGTCACGCTTATTTTCCCTGGCTTAATTTTTTTTCGAAGTTTGTTATAGCGTATGTGACAAATTCATTGCTTTCTTAAGAGAAAAAAAGTATTGTGGCCCCATTATGTGAGGGTACAATGAATGGATACCCCAGGAGGCCCTCACCAAGATCCCACCGCAGCATGAACTCCGACTTCTAGCCAATAGAACTGGGAGAAATAATTGTTATGCCACTCCAGTTCCTAAAACATAATTACAGTAATTATTGTTGAAAAGCATTCCAGTGTATGGCCATACCACAATTTGTTTTATTCATCTGGCCATTGTTGGGCCTTGGGGTTATTTCCAATTTGGGACCCTTGTAAATACAGCTGCTGTGAACATTTGTGTATCGGAAGATGATCATGGTAAAATGCACCTAACAAAATGTACAATTTTAACCTTTCTCTTCCTTTTTTTTTCTCTTTTTTTCCTCCCCTTTTCTTTCTTTTCTCCCTTTTGTTACTGTTCTGGAGATGGTTGGCTCTACTACTGAGCAACAATCATCCCCATTTGGTAACCCAATTTCAAATGTTTAGTTCCATGGCATTAAATATAATCTTATGGTTGTGTGCCCGTCTCCAAACTTTCTTTTTTTTTTTTTTGGGTCCGGTCATGGGGCCTGAACTCTGGGCCTGGGCGCTGTCCCTCAGCTCTTCAGCTCAAGGCTAGCACTCTACCACTTGAGCCATAGCGCCACTTCCGGCTTTTTTCTTTTTGCTTATGTGGTGCTGGGGAATCGAACCCAGGGCCTCAGGCATGCAAGGCAAGCACTCTACCACTGAGCCACCTTCCCAGCCCCTCCAAACTTTCCTTTTTTTTTTTTTTGGTCGGTCGTGGGGCTTGAACTCTGGGCCTGGGCGCTGTCCCTCAGCTCTTCAGCTCAAGGCGAGCGCTCTACCACTTGAGCTACAGCGCCACTTCCCCCTCCAAACTTTCTTATCATCCCACACTGAAATCCTGTACCACTAAACAATAATTCCCCATTCCTTCTGTCTTCCCCCACCAACCTCCATTTCACTTCCTGTCTCTGTAAACTTGGAGGCATCATCAGTGATCCTCTGGAGGGCTGCGGTACCATTTTGATGGTAGAATATATCCATTGTGGGCAACAAGAAAGACAGAAGCCTATCTATGAGAAATCATATATGAAAAACAGTAAAATTAAGAATGGTCCAGAAAGTGAGGACCTGAGATGATTACAATTTACAGAAAAAAAGAAACAACAACAAAATTCTAGTCTGACACTGATGGCTCAGGTCTGTAATCCTACTCAGGAAGCTGGTAGGGAAATCATAAATTGGAGGTCAGGCTAGACTACAGAGCAAGTTACAGGCTATTTTGGGTTCTATAACAAGACTTTGCCTAAAAACAAAACAAAAACTCAAAACAAATTTTAAAAATCTAGAAAAGTTTAGTTTAACTTCAAACTTCTAAGGTGCCAACAGTGTGATGTAACTGAGGAAGAGAATTCAGGGACCACAAAGGGTGTTTTCAGCCTGGCGTGGGTGGCTCATGCTTGTAATTCTAGCTACTCAGAAGGCTGAGATCTGAGGATCGTGGTTCAAAACCAGCCTTGGCAGGAAAGTCTAGGAGACTCTCATCTTCAATTAACCACCAGAAAACCGGAAATGGTGCTGTGGCTCCAGTGGTAGAGTGCTAGCATTGAGCTGCCGAGCTCAGGGATAGTGCCCAGGCTCAGAGTTCAAGCCCCACGACAGACCAAAAAAAAAGGAGGGTGGGCTGGGAAGGTGGCTCAGGGTAGAGTGCTTGCCTTAAGTGGTAGAGCGCTAGCCTTGAGCTGAAAAGCTGAGGAATAGTGTCCAGGCCCTGTGTTTAAGCTCCAGAACCAGGGAGGGGAAAAAAAGGTATTTTAGGGCTGGGAATGTGGCGTAGTGGTAGAGTGCTTGCTAGTATGCATGAAGCCCTGGGTTCGATTCCTCAGAACTACATAAACAGAAAAAGCCAGAAATGGTGCTGTGGCTCAAGTGGTAGAGTGCTAGCTTTGAGCAAAAGCTCAGGGAGCCTTCATTTTAGGATTACAGGCTATTCAGGAGGTTGAGATCTGAGGATCACAGTTCAAAGCCAGACTAGGCAGAAAAGTCTGTGAGACTCTTATCTCCAATTAACCACCAGAGAACCGGAAATGGCACTGTGGCTCAAAGTGGTAAAGTATTACCCTAAGCTCAAGAGCTCAGGAACAGTGCTCAGGCCCAGAGTTCAAGCCCCAGGACCATAAACAAACAAAAAAAAGAAGCTTGGGGTCAGGCCTCAGGAACAAGGCCTAGGCTCTGAGTTCAAGTTCCAAGAATGGCAAAAAAAAAAAAAAAAAAAAAAAGCCAGATGCCTGTGGCTCACGCCTGTAATCCTAGCTACTCAGGAGGCTGAGATCTGAGGATCACGGTTCAAAGCCAGCCCAGGCAGGAAAGTCCAAGAGACTCTTATCTCCAATAAACCACTAGAAAAGCAGAAGTGGCGCTGTGGCTCAAGCGGTAGAACATGCACCTTGAGCTAAAGAGTGTAGGGACAGCGCCCAAGCCCAGAGTTCAAGCCCCATGACCTACCAAAAAAAAAAGATATACCCAAAGTAGTGTTATTTCAATATGTAATACTTTAAAACTTAATAATGAGATAGATCACATTCTTTAAATTAATTTTGTGCCAATCATGGTGCTTGAATTCAGGGCCTTTGTGCTGTCCCTGAGCTTCTTTTTGTTAAAAGGTAGCACTCTACCACTTGAGCCACATTTCCACTTCCAGTTTTTTTGGGGGGAGTAGTTCATTGGAGATAAGAATCTCACTTTCTTGCCCTGGCTGGAGATCCTCAGATCACTGGAGTAGCTAGGATTACAGATGTGAGCCACCAGTGTCTGGCTAGGTCTGCATTTTAGATCTGCATGCCATCTCTTACTAGGCTGTGTAACTGGGCAAATTACTTGCTCCTATTTCTGTGTCTTGATCTATAAAATGGAACTAATAACAGTGCCCACTTTATAGGATAATTTTGAAGATTAATAGCATATTAAGTATTTAGTACAAGTTCAGTAAATGTTCACAATTGTTAGCAGATATTAGGTGATTACTAAAATTGAATTAATGAGATTTTGGTATTATAGTTAGGATGACCTAATTCATTACTATCAGATCACATGGCTTGGAGACATTCCACACTGACTAAGTTAAAAGACTGCATAAACCTATTATTCCTGGAAGTTAAGGCCATAGATAGGAAGTGCTTGCAAATAAATAGGAATAGGAAATTCAAACAATAAGACAAATATCTGAAGCAATTTTTTTTTTTTTTTGGTCCAGTCGTGGGGCCTGAACTCTGGGCCTGGGCGCTGTCCCTCAGCTCTTCAGCTCAAGGCTAGCGCTCTACCACTTGAGCCACAGCGCCACTTCCAGCTTTTTTCTTTTTACTTATGTGGTGCTGAGGAATTGAACACAGGGCCTCAGGCATGCAAGGCAAGCACTCTACCTCTGAGCCACCTTCCTAGCCCCTGAAGCAATTTTGTTAAAAAGCAAGACCCTATAGGGTACCTGTGGCTCATGTCTATAATCCTAGATACTCAGCAGGCTGAGATCTAAGAATGTTCAAAGCCAGCTGAGGCATAAGACTCATAAGAGTCCATAAGACTCTTGTATTTGCTTTTTTTTTTTTTTTTTTTTGTCAGTCGTGAGGCTTGAACTCTGGGGGCTTGGGTGCTGTCCCTCAGCTCTTCAGCTCAAGGCAAGTACTTTACCACTTGAGCCACAGCACCACTTCTGGTTTTCTGGTAGTTTATTGGAGATAAGAGTCTCACAGAGGGCTGGGAAGTTGGCTCAGTGGTAGAGCGCTTGCCTTGCATGCCTGAGGCCGTGGGTTCGATTCCTCAGCACCACATAAGCAAAAAGAAAAAAGCTGGAAGTGGCGCTGTGGCTCAAGTGGTAGAGTGCTAGCCTTGAGCTGAAGAGCTGAGGGACAGCGCCCAGGCCCAGAGTTCAGGCCCCACGACCGGACCCAAGAAAAAAAAAAAAAAAAAAAGTCTCACAGAGAGCTGGGAAGGTGGTTCAGTGGTAGATTGCTTGCCTTGCATGCATGAGGCCCTGAGTTCAATTCCTCAGCACCACATAAGCGAAAAAAGAAAAAAGCCAGAAGTGGCGCTACGGCTCAAGTGGTAGAGCGCTAGCCTTGAGCTGAAGAGCTGTCCCTCAGGACAGCACCCAGCCCAGAGTTCAGGCCTCACGACCAGACTCCCCCCAAAAAAGTCTCACAGACTTTCCTACCCCAGCTGGCTTTGAACCATGATCCTCAGATCTCAGACTCCTGAGTAGCTAGGATTACAGGTGTGGGCACCAGTGCCCAGAATCAATTTAGCACTCTTAATGTCTGACTTTGGAAAATTAGCCAATTAGATTAATTCCTATAATTCCAGTTATTGTGGAGGTGGAGATAGTAGGATGGAGCTCAGAAGTCAGCCTGAGAAAAAGTTCAAGATTCAATCTGAAAAACTAAATCAACAGGATCCAGGTATGGCTTAAGTGATAAAGCATTTTTCTAGCAAGCACAGTCTCTGAATTCCATCTATCTCCAGTACCATAAAAAGGAAGAGAAGAAAGGAAGGAAGGGAGGAAGGAAGGAAGGGAAGAAGGAAGGAAGGAAAGCAGGAAGGAAGGCAGGAAGGAAGGCAGGCAGGCAGGCAGAGAGACAAGCAGGCCAGTCATATACAAAGTAAAATAAAAGATCTACGTTTTTTGTTGTTGTTGTTGTTGTTAGTCAGGGGGCTTGAACTCTGGGCCTGGGCACTGTCACTGAGCTCTTCAGCTCATGGTAAGTACTCTACCACTTGAGCCACACACAGCACCACTTCTGGTTTTTTGGTGGTTAATTGGAGAAAAGAGTCTCATGGACTTTCCTACACAGGCTGGCTTTGAACTGTGATCCTCAGATCTCAGCTTCCTAAGTACCTAGGATTACAGGTGTAAGCCACTGGCACCTGGCAACATCTACCTTTTTATGGTGCCAATTTTGGGGCTTAAACTCAGGGACTGGGTGCTGTCCTGACCTTTTCATTCAAGGCTAGTGCTCTACCACCAGAGTCACCACTCTATTTCCAGCTTTTTTGCTGGACTTTCCTGCCTGAGCTGGCTGCACATAGCAATCCTCAGATCTCAGCCTCCTGAGAAGCTAGGATTATAGGCATGAGCCTAGCTAAATATGTTGCTTTTTAAATAAAATAAAAAGCATGAGCTGGAGACATAGCTCAGCAGTTAGCTTAAGGCCTTGAGTTTAAACCCCAATATTGGGGGAAGGGGGTCAAAAAGACACCCTTATAGTAAACACTCTTTAAAATCAAAAATAAAAAAAATAAGATACCACTGTTGAGAAATGAATTGAAAATACTAGAATTTGGGGACTCCTAACATAAAAGAGCTGGGGGATCAGCTCTCTTGCCAAAGAAGGTATCTAGGAGTTTTGATTGTTGTGATGTGAAGATTAGGGAGAGACCAGTCCCAGCACCTTTTCTACCTGGGCTTCCCAATGCAGTCCCATAGCCAGCAATCCCATTCTAGTGAGTCCGATTCTCTTCTCGTCCCATGTGCAGCTACTACATATTTGCTTTGTGGATAGCTCTCTGCCACAGGTGTTGACATTTCACATGGCTTGAAATAGTCCCCAATATTATTCCAAATTTGGACAGGGCTGACATTCTGCTTAAGCCACAATACCTCAGAATATTCTTAGACTTCTGGCTATCTACTTTGGGAATGTTTTATCTGCCACCGTCAGCTACAGCTACATCATTGTTGCACTCTCTCTCTCTCCTCTCTCTCTCTCTTTCTTAAATAAAAGGAGGGGGGAAAGCTTTGTTCTTCAAATATCTCACAATGTGTCATGATGTTTACCTGCTGTTTACTGTTGCACTCCCTTGAGTATGGAGCTAGAGATAAGCGCAGACCCTCACAGGTATTTGGGGTCATGCCTCTAGTCTGTATGTGTTTTCCCACGTGAGAAAACTTTATTTTTTTTCTGTGACAGTACTGAAGCCTGAACTCCCTTATCCTTTTTTCTCAAGGCTGGCACTCTACCACTTGAGTCAAAGCTCCACTTCAGGCTTTTTAGTGGTTATCTCGGACATAAGAATTTCACAGATTTGGGTGTCCCCTAGCCCGATTGCGGGTCTCTTCTTGGAGCATCGGCATGAGAGCCGAGTCCAAGTAGCGATCGCCGACAGTCATGGCAGGACAAGCATTTAGGAAGTTTCTTCCTCTGTTTGACTGGGTGTTGGTCGAAAGGAGTGCAGCCGAAACTGTAACCAAAGGAGGCATTACACTTCCAGAAAAGTCTCAAGGAAAAGTATTGCAAGCCACCGTAGTGGCCGTGGGATCAGGCTCTAAAAGAAAGGGTGGAGAGATTCAGCCAGTTAGTGTGAAAGTGGGTGATAAATATGGAGGCACCAAAGTAGTTCTAGATGACAAGGATTATTTCTTATTTAGGGATGGTGACATTCTTGGGAAGTTTGTAGAGTGAATATATCACTGAAATGGCATCATGTGAAGCTGCACATTCCATGCAAGTTCTGAGATCTTTCATCATGTAAATAATTTCCATTATCTCCCTTTTATAATAAACTGATGGTTACTAAAAAAATAAAAATAAAAAATAAAAAAGAATTGCACAGATTTTCTTGCCTGGAGTGGTTGGAAGCACAATCCTTAGATCTCAGCCTCCTCAGTAGTTAGGATTATAGGAAAGAGTCACAAGGGCCTGGCTTAGTCTGGGTAGGTAGGGAAGGATACTACATCTGATTATTCTAAATCCTGTCTTCTGTTGTCAGCTTTCGGCTTTATAGTGGAACTTTGAGGCAAAGATGCATCATTGTCCTGCCATCCCAAGAGGAAGGAGAGTCACAGTGCGGTGGAAAAGACTGAAGGAAGCCCAGTGCATGGGAGATGAAGTATTAACCTGCTGTACATGCAGGGTGATACTGCTGGCTGGCTGGCTTAGGAAATCAGCCTTCAGCAGCTGACCCAGTCCTTGTATGCTGCTAACTCAGCCAGGCAAGGCTGAGAACCAGTCAGACTAATCTCTGGGATGAGCTGATACCATGAGAATCTCTGTGGGTGACCAGCTAGTCCAGTTACCCCAGTCTGTCTCTCTGAACAGGCTTCTAGAATGTACCTAGACTTTCAGGGGTCCAAATGAGAAGTAGGACCAAGTTGGGGGAGTCTAACCTTTTCCCCTCCCTTCCTGCAAACCGGTTTTCTTCTATCACAAAACGCATTCTTTGAGAGTTACTTGCAGGCCTCTGAGTTGGAGGAATCCAACACTGTCTGCACAGTTTGAAAAGGATACTGAGATGGACCAGGGCTAACGATGTCTTCAGGTAAAGTTAAGGGACCACTACTCCGGTTCCCTGTAAGGCCAGCTTCCACTCAGGGCTGACTCTGTTTCCCCTGCTCCATGGAAAAACAATATGGAAAGCAGCCAGCACAGGTCCTTCCCCCACTTTAGCCACACAAAGGATGACAATTGATTCTTCATGACTCAGAGAGCTGGGTTGAGCATCCAACCTTGAAAAACTGTTTGAGCCCAAAGTGAAGGTGGGAACACTGCCAGCCTCTTTCACTTTCCTCTCCCACCTCTCCTGGCTGTGCAGCAGTGTCTACATGGCCTAGAGAGAAAGGCCTAGTTTTAGGTGATCACAATCATCACTGGAAAAAGCCAGAGAGCTGAAGGGCACACTGCTTGTTCCATTGTATGTTATTTACTACTTCTGAAACTGCCCTCACTTGCCAGATGACACTGGCTCACATTGTAATCTTAGCTACTCAGGAAGCTCAGTCCTGAGGATCAAAGTTCAAAGTCAGCCCAGGCAGGACAGTCTGTAAGACTCTTTTTTTTTGTTTTTTTGGGTCCGGTCGTGGGGCCTGAACTCTGGGCCTGGGCGCTGTCCCTCAGCTCTTCAGCTCAAGGCTAGTACTCTACCACTTGAGCCACAGCGCCACTTCTGGCTTTTTTCTTTTTGCTTATGTGGTGCTGAGGAATCGAACCCAAGGCCTCATGCATGCAAGGCAAGCACCGAAGTGGACCCAAAAAAATAAAAAATAAAAAACAAATGAATGCCAAGTGCCAGTGGTTCACACTTGTAATCCTATCTATTCAGGAAGCTGAGATCTAAGGATGGCAGTTTGAACCCATCCCAGGCAGTGAAGTCCCTGAGACTCTTTTTTTCCCTCAATTCTGGGTCTTGAACTCAGGGCTTGGGTACTGTCCCTGAGCTTCTTTTGCTCAAGGCTAGCATTGTACCACTTGAGCCACAGTGCCACTTCTGCCCTTTTCTGATTATGTGGTACTGAGGAATTGAACCTAAGGTTTCATTCGTGGTAGGCAAGCACTCTACCACTAAGCCACATTCCCAGCCCCTCTTCTAGCTTTTAATAAAATGAAAAAAAATATTTATACACACATGCACAAAACATTTATTATCTATTACTGTCTTACTGTAAAACAGTATACCAGAACAGGCTTTTTCTCACACTGCTCAATCTCTGTCTTTCCCACCTGTGCATCGGTCTTCGAAGCCCAAGCTCGATGCCAGGTGTGGTGGTACATGCTTATAATCCTAGCTGTTAGAAGGCAGAAGCAAGAGGCCAGCCTAGGCTGCATAGAGAGACTCTTATATCCATACTTTTTTTTTTTTTTTGGGTCCGGTCGTGGGCCTGAACTCTGGGTCTGGGTGCTGTCCCTCAGCTCTTCAGCTCAAGGCTAGCACTCTACCACTTGAGCCACAGCACCACTTCCGGCTTTTTTTCTTTTTGCTTATGTGGTGCTGAGGAATCGAACCCAGGGCCTCATGCATACAAGGCAAGCACTCTACCACTGAGCCACCTTCCCAGCCCTATCCATACTTTTATTTGTAATATCAAAAGGCTAGAAACAACTTTAATGTTTCTTTGTGGGAATTACCATGTTATATTTTGCAGTCATAATGAAATAAAAAAATGAGGTTACTTTCCACTTGATGGGAAAATGTCACTGAGCTTAGTGTTAAATGAGGGAGGGGGGACTCTAAAGGTGCAGAACATGTGTACAGCACAACGTTGTTTACATTAAAACTTGAGTAAAACAAAGACTTTTTTAGTCTGTGCAAGCATAAGAACAATGTTAGGGGTTGGGGCTTTAGCTCAGTGCTTGTCACACTGGAGGCTCTGAGTTCTGTCCCCTAACACCAAACAAACAAAAAAGAACCATTTTAGGAAGATAAACAAAAACCTAAAAAAGGGGTTTTCTATTTGGGATTAGGGAACTGAGCAAATAAGGGAGAGGAAAAGGAGACATACATATATGTGGTGTGTGTGTGTGTGTGTGTGTGTGTGTGTGTGTGTGTGTGTTTTGAACCATGTAAAAGAATCACTTATTCAAAGAAGTAAATGTGTATAAAAATATCTTAAAAGTAAAATGAAACAAAACTCCTGTATTACCTATGCACGTGTCTTTGGAGAGTATTTGCTGTCCCCTTTTTAATGTTCCTCAGGACGATAGGCCCCTGAGGTCTTGGGGCTGCCAAACCACAGACTGAGGTCAAAGCCCTACCAACAAGCAGCTGGACCAAACACTGCCTTACTTCTGACTTAGAAAAACAAAACCAAGAGGTAAATCCACCAGTCAGCTTTTCTGAAGGCAATTATTAACCAATCCTCTTGCTGCCCTTTACTCTTCTTTTCTTCTTTTTTCCAGAAAAACCTGGAAAGCTCTGTAACTACTTTACTCAATGCCTTAGTAGCTCTGGCTGCCTTGTGTTCCTTCTCTTTGTGGCCTGTGTCATCCTTTCCCACAAGGACTGCAGTGAGATTTCCTGCCAACTTGCCTGCTGGGTTCATCTGCTTTTAAAAAACAAAAACAAAATACCTCCATTCTTTATAGAACCCAGATACTTTAAATTACAAGTTATTTTGTACAAATCCCAACCCAAAGCAGAAATGTTGTTGTAAAATCAAGCAGAGTAAATCGATTTGGTTTTGAAACACGATCCCTTGGTTTCATTTTGTCAATGCAATCAACTCAGAGAGACAGTGCTCATAAAATATCTGCTGTTGTGAAGAACCCCATGGGGCAGGCCTAATTTGTGTGTGGAGCCTAACCCTGCAGTGAGCCCCAGTAAATTTCCATTCCCTGAGTGTTCACCGACATCAAGTGTGTATCTGAAGTCCTGGCCCAGGGAAATAAGCAACCATGAGATGCAGTTCCTGACCTCAAATCTTTAACAATCCTGTTAGGAGACTTCCAGTTTGTCACTCTGACTACTTAAATTGTTTTAACAATCTTTTTGCAAGGTATCAATTATATCACTGAATTGTGGACATAATCATGGCTATCTATGTGTCAGAAATATGTTTACAGGCATGGCTTCCTCCCCTCTCTTTTTAAACTTTTTGGAAAAAGCTTTTCTATTGCTAAGATCAAACTCTAGGTAATGTAATCTTTATATGAACTACTAACCTTTCAGAGTGTGAATTAATCTCTAATAGTGTCATAGCTTTCAGCTTTTAGTTTTCATTTAGAAATCCTTGGCTAATCTGCAGGAAATTTGAAATGTCTGCCAGGTGTGTTCAATGAGAGGTTTCCCCGCCCGCCCCCCCCCCATTAAATGTAAGTATAAAAACAAATTCTCACAAACGCTGAGTGTGGCAGTGTGGTATGAAAATTACCTATTTCACACAGAACCACACCATAACCCCCCACCCCCACCCCAGGATACTGGGTCAGAACACCTCCTTCCCTGGAGTGCTGTTAAATTTTCTGGAAATGCAAACCAGATTCCACCCCCGCTCCCACCCCCAAGCCAGTGAGCAGCATGCTCACTCCCTAACACACCTGTACAGGGTCACCAGGAACAACACCTAGAGATACATTCTTTTCCAGTTTGTTTTCTAGTATTTGATGCCTGAAATCCTAGTAACTAAGGAGAGTGAGAACCAGAGTATCATGGTTTGAAGCCAGCCCAGGCAGAAAAGTCTCCTGAACTCCATCTCCAAAATAACTAGCAAAAGCAAGACTAGAGGCCTCTCAAGTGGTAGAGCATCAGAGAAGAGAACAAAGTGTACTGAATTCAAATCTTGGTACTAGCAAAAATAGAGAGAGAGAGAGGAAGAAAGGAAAGAAAGGAGAGAGAGTCAGAGAGAGAGAGAGAGAGAGAGAACAAGAGAAAGAAGGACAGAGAAAACCCCAGGTATACTACAGACTTTAAGAAGCAAGAAGTGTCTAGTGCCAGTGGCTCATGCCTGTAATCCTCCCTATCCAGGAGGCTGGTTTGCAAGTCTGTGAGATTCTAATCTCCAATTAACCAGCATTCTACTACTTTGAGCCTCAGCTCAAATGAGCAAAAATGCTCATGGATAATGCCCAGGCCCTGAGTTCAAGCCCCACAACTGGCACAAAAAAAAAAAAAAAAAGGCAAGAAGCTATTGCACACTGATGACTCCTACACAAAACATGCCAACAAGAAAGAACAATATCTTACCCAGGTTTTCTGCCGGGACATCCTGGCTTGCCACACAGGACTGTCACTGAAGACATATGATGAACTGACAGATGGGAACCTGCTAGATCATGTCCTTGAGGATGATGTAATACATCTATTAGTTTGTGAAATGCAGTTCAAACCTAGTATGAAAATTACCTATTCCACTTCATGACAAATATATTTTCCTCAAGATACAGAGGAACATAGGAACATGTGGCAGGAACTGCTTCAAGTTGTATGGCTTGGTGAAGGCTCTGTGCACAGATTCCAAGTAGACTGGGCTCTGTTTTAAACCAATGGCCTTGAACCAAATTTGTGTCAAGCTCATGTTACACAAATGTTACATTCAAGTGGCAGGCCCTATTTTGCTTGTTTCTGAAGCTTACCTGTGAATTCCCCATTGCCCATGAACTCTGCATACCTAACTACCTGGCATACATTGAAGGATATACATTTGAATGGTACAAGCTGTCTTTCTGGAGAAAACTGTGGGGTTAAGGCGAATCCACAGATAGCAGTGTGGCTAGGACTCTGCACTCTGGACTCATCTTGTAAGCTCAGGACCAGAAGGCCACCTGTCCATTTATTCACCCACTTCAGTCCTTCTATACACATTCATAAAACACCTGTGAGGGGCTGGGAAGGTGGCTCAGTGGTAGAGTGCTTGCCTTGCCTGCATGAGGCCCTGGGTTCGATTCCTCAGTACCACATAAGCAGAAAAAGCCAGAAGTGGTGCTATGGCTCAAGTGGTAGAGTGCTAGCCTTGAGCTGAAGAGCTGAGGGACAGGGCCTAGGCCCAGAGTTCAGGCCCATGACTGACAAAAACAAACAAAAAATAAAAACAAGAACAACAAAAACACCTGTGAGGCTTCAAGCACTGTGCTAGGTGCTGGAAATGCAGAAGTGGATGGCTCATTTGTTGGCTTTAAGAAGTCTCCAGGGGCTGGGAAGGTGGCTCAGTGGTAGAGCACTTGCCTTGCATGCATGAGGCCCTGGGTTCGATTCCTAAGCACCACATAAGCAAAAAGAAAAAAGCTGGAAGTGGCGCTGTGGCTTAAGTGGTAGAGCGCTAGCCTTGAGCTGAAGAGCTGAGGGACAGCGCCCAGGCCCAGAGTTCAGGCTCCATGACCGGACCCCCCCCCCCCAAAAAAAAAAAAGTCTCCAGTTTGGGGCTGGGAAAGTGGCTCAGTGGTAGAGTGCTTGCCTCGCATGCATGATGCCCTGGGTTCAATTCCTCAGCATCACATAAGCAGAAAAAATCCGGAAGTGGTACTGTGGCTCAAGTGGTAGGGCACTACCTCAAGTTACCTAGAGCTGAAGAGCTAAGGGACAGTGCCCAGGCCCAGAATTCAAGCCCCACAACCGACAAAAAATAAAATAATAGTACACAAAGTTGATTTAAAAAAAAAAAGTCACCAGGTCTAGGTTAGGAGCAATGGGTTACAAGGTTATCAGACACTTTGTATTCATATACTGTTTTGTAGAATGAGAATTTCTTTGTACACCTACTTAAAGATTAAACAAGTCTCCAGTCTAACAGCAGAGAGCCATTAGTGTAAGACAGCATGATGGGTTTATGTTCAGAGTACTGCTGCTATCACTTATATATCTGGCCGTACTCCAAGAATGGTGGCAAGGAGTGGGAATGTAGCTTAGTAGTAGAGCGCCTGACTAGCATGCATGAAGCCCTGGGTTGGATTCTTCAGTACCACTTAAACTGAAAAGGCTAGAAGTGGTGCTGTGGCTCAAGTGGTAGAGTACTAGCCTTGAGCAAAACAAGCTCAAGGAGAATGCCCAGGCCCTGAGTTCAAGTCCCAGGACTGACAAGCAGAGTACAGGTGACTCACACCTGTAATCCCAGCTACTCAGGAGGCTGAGAGCTGAGGATTATGGCTCAAAGCCAGGCTGGGAAGGAAAGTACATGAAACTTTTATCTCCAATTAACCACAAAAAGTAAGAAGTGAAGCTGTGACTCAAGTGGTAGAGAGACTTGAGCTGAAAAGCTCAGGGACAACTCTGAGGCCCTGAGTTCAAGCCCTACAACCAACCAAAAAAAAAAGTGTCCCACAGATAGTTGAGGAAAAGTAGTCAGAGACTGATACCTGAAGCCTGGAGGAATCAGTTCAGAAAAAAGGGGAAAGGAAAGGATGATTGAGTGGGGACCAGCATGTATAAAACTGTAACATGTATAGAAGAGAGAAAGTATGGTGCAGTAAGAACAACCAATGACTCAAGCAAAAGAATGAAGGGTGAGAATAAAGAGAGAATGAAGGGTGAGACAGGGTATAGCGGAAGGGATGAGGATAGATGCAGAAAGGAACAGAACCCGGTGACCAAGATCCTTGGTATGATGTTGAGGTGGGGCTTAAGCCATGCCTCCAATACCTTTTGCTTTTTTTTGTGTGTGTGTGCTGGTTCTGGGGCTTGAACTCAGAGCCTGGGTATTATCGCTGAGCTTTTTATTTTTGTTTTGTTTTCTCCTGTTTAGCACTCTACCACATAAGCCACAGCTCCACTTCTGGTGTTTTGGATACTTTATTGAAGTCTCACGGATGTTTTCCTGCTTGGGCTGGCTTTGAACTGTGATCCTCAAATCTCAGCTTCATGAATAGCTAAGATTATAGGCATGAGCTACTGGTACCTGGCCACTGAATGGTTTTAAGCAGGGAAACAGCATGTAGAGTGGACAGACAGGCATGCTAGGGGAAGACTTGAAGAGGGTGAGCAGAATCAAGAAGAGCAGGAGTACCTTGCAGGAGAAAGATGAAGATTGCCGAACTAAGTCAGTGCCAATGAGAATTGGACAAGTGGGTGGATATAGGTTCTGCATGTATATAAGGAGAGGTGGCTGCCATTTTAGGCCAAAGATTATGGACTTTTTTTTGTCAGTTGTGGGGCCTGAACTCTGGGCCTGGGTGCTGTCCCTCAGCTCTTCAGCTCAAGGCTAGTACTCTACAACTTGAGCCACAATAACACTTTCAGCCTTTTCTGCTTATGTGGTGCTGAGGAACCAAACCCAGGGCCTCATGCATGCAAGGCAAGCACTATACCACTGAACCACTTTCCCAGCCCTATGGATTTAAAAAAAATTGTTTCTTACAGTAATTACCATACAACATGTAGAAAGTATTAGGCAACTTGCAGATTCTTCAAAACTACAGTTATGCTGTTTCTTGGAGTATAAAATCTGGTGGTTTCCACTTAACATTACTACTGAAAGAGGAGGATCCCACACATCCATCCCAGGGGACCACGCAGAGGCAGGCAGGCACAGGAGAAAGATTATTATAAGGTTTGTTAGAGGAGCCATATTTCCCCCAAGAGGGAGCACAAGGCCTCTGTCCCCATCCAGGTAGCCAGAGGGTCTGAGAGATAGGGGGTGAGGTAGCGGGGAGTTCAGGTGGATCTGGGCACAGAGAGGCAGGGGACAGCTGTATGGCAGGAAGTCTAGGAATGGGAGGGGGGGCGGTCTGGGTGGAGCTGAGGACCAAAGGTGAACATAATACTAACAATTACTATTGTCTGGACCATTTTATTTCCCCTTAATCTTAAAATTAACAGAGGGGAGAGTAGAGGAGGTACATGATTCAGGAACAGGAACATAAGTTACAAAAACACAGTTCAGTTACCAGCTGTTTTGTTTTGTTTTGAAATATACTCTGCCCTCACTCCTCCATTTCCTCAGCTTCGAAGTTTTCAAAGCTAATACATCTGGCCATTGTCCCAGAGGTCATACAGGTCAGTGTAGACTCTTACCTTGTAAACCTCAGTCTCATCATATGGGTACTATCTGTTGACACTAGGAGTCACACTATCCTGTATTTGATCTTGATCTTTCTCTCCTCAACCACAAACTTTTACTTCCTTCTACAGTCTTCTTCCATTATAATCATAAACCACCAACACTTCAGAATGCCAACTGTTTTTTCCTTGTCATTATTCCCTATTGTGATTGTTAGGTAAATTAAATTGGCAGCCAAGGAAAGAGAGCAGCACATGGTATTCAGGCAAGGGAAAGGTTTATTTGTAGGCCACCTCTGGTCAAGTTGGAAGCCCAAGAAGCAGGAATTAAAAAAAAGGGTCGAACCACAGCTGAGTCAGGACTTATCAAGGCCAGGGGCGGAAGAGGGTGTGGCCACCCCGGATTCTAATGTGACTGGGTGAGGGTGGGGGGGAGTGGGGGGAGGTGACTGCTTCCAAGTGGTTCCCTGTTGACAGTGATGACCCCCCCCCCCAAAAAAAAAAAAAAGAATATAAAATGTGCAATTGTTAGGACCAGGTCAAATTAAGCAGATAGGGTATGGATTAGACCAAGGAAATTTAACTGAGACAAACAAGTCCCAAGTAACCTCAGAAACATAGGTACAGAACCTGGGAACAGAACAGTCTGACAGTGACTGAAATTTGACCATTTGAATTGATTAAGAATAGACCCAAATGTTAAATTAAGCACTGGGATGGCTAAGGTAGGAATCTGTATTTCCAAGGATGGCCATTAGGGGAGGTAATGTTTTCTTAAGGGCTAAAGCAGAGCCCTACTACCCACACCCCACCGAGCCAGATTTCTGCACTTCAAAGGAAGACTTGCCCACCTCCAGGCCTTGGAGCTGGGTGCACAGCCCCCATATCCTGCCTAGGCACCAGGAAATTGTTCGGCTCAGCCACCTTACTTTGCTTTGATGCCACTTGTAACTTGCTTGTCAATTATGAAACTGCCACTGACCACCAGCAAGCTGCCCCTCCCCCCCATGGATCTTGCCTTTAAATACCAGAGCTCTTTGACTTCAGGACTGGGCTTCATAGTGAGGTCAGATGGCCTGTCTAATAAAGGTTCCTAGCTGATTGACTGCTAGTGACTCTTTTCACTGATTGTGGGTTTGGGTCCCACCATCCCTGAGATGCTGGGATATTTCACCTATCAAACCATATAGATTTTTTTTTTTTTAGTTTTTATTGGCATATATTAGTTAGATGTGGTGGTGGAGGATTTCATTGTTATATCTCTACACAAGAATGCCTGTGTGTGTGTATATATATGTGTGCATATGTGTGTGTATTCCAATTTAATTTCTGACATGATCATCTTTAGAGCTTTGAAACTCAATCCTAGCTACTCAGGAGGCTGAGAGCTGAGGATCACGGTTCAAAGCCAGCCCGGGCAGGAAAGTCCATGAGACTCTTAAGCCACTAGAAAACTGGAAGTGGCGCTGTGGCTCAAGCGGTAGAGCATGTGCCTTGAGCTGAAGAGTGCAAGGACACCGCGCAAGCCCAGAGTTCAAGCCCCATGACCGACAAAACAACAACAAAAACCAGTGGTATTGGAGGGGAGGGTTAGGAGGGATGGGGGAGAATAATGAAAGGGGTATTATGAAGGTGCATTGTACTTACAAACTGATTTGTTGAATGGTAACCATTTTGTACAGCTACTTAAAGATAATAAAAATATAAGAAAAGAAACCAGTGATGTAGAGAGCAAGGTAGGCACACCAAGAATAGCCTTCAACTAGCAGTTCCTTTCTCCAGGTGCAGGCCTTCAACTGGGAGCAGGGAGCCTGCCGAGCAAACACACATGATCTACAGTCTCCAGGCTGACTTCCTCCCTGCCCCCAACTCTGCTTCTTGGACAGGAAAAGGAGCTGAGAAAGCAGTTCTTCAGCTTTTTCTTCTTCCCTGCTTAGCTCTAACACAGCCCACCAGGCCAACACTGTTATTTTCTTAGAACTACACTACAGTGTTTATATTTAGGGTAAAATTCCATTTTCCCTATCATTGCACCTGGCATTTCTAGCTTTCAGAGAATTTGATCCATTCAGAGATCCTGGCTTATTTTTCTTCAGGCAGTGAGTCATAGTCATAAATTTTGTCTCCAATGACACACGTTCACCTCCAACTCACCAAAAATTATTAAAGACCTCTTTTACCTGTTATACTTCTTTTACCCTTATATTCACTTGTACAAAATTTATGTAAAGTCTGGAGGAAGTATGCCCATTGTAAAACGGAGGCAAACAACATGCTTGATAGTCAATGCAGCCTGTTCCTTGCAGGGGCTGCCTCTTCGAGTGGCATTCATAACTCTGACCTTGTGTGGTTCCGAAACTAGAAAGGTATAGGGTGCCTCTGGGAAGCCTCAGGGCACAGTGGCCAGGGTTTACATAGCCCAAGTCATCATGGTCATCCACACTAAGCTGCAGACCCAGAAATTTGTGATTGAAACTCCACGCAGGGTCCTATATGGATTTATTTTGTGCCACAGGTTAGGTAAGCAGACATGCACCTCCAGGTTAAATCTCTAGCACATACACACACAGAAATATTCCTAGTGGAGCCAGGTACTGGTGGCTCACACTTGTAATCCTAGCTATTCAGTAGGCTGAGATTGCAGTTTGAAGGCAGCCTGAACAAGAAAAGTCCTTGTCAGACTCTTAATAAACTACTCAAAAAAGCCAAAAGTGAGTCGGATGCCGGTGGCTCACGCCTGTAATCCTAGCTACTCAGGAGGCTGAGATCTGAGGATCATGGTTCAAAGCCAGCTTGGGCAGAAAAGTCTGTGAGACTCTCATCTCCAATTAACCACTAGAAAACCAGAAGTGGCACTGTGGCTCAAGCCGTAGAGTGCTCGCCTTGAGCTGAAGAGCACAGGGATAGCGTCCAAGCCCCATGACTAACAACAACAAAAGAGCCAGAAGTGGTACTATGGTTCAAGAGGTAGAGCACTAGTCTTGAGCACAAAGAGGCTCAGGGACAGGACCCAGGCCCTGAGTTCAAGCCCCAGGATAGGCAAAAACAAAAAAGGGAAAAAAATATAGTCAGCCCTGAGAAGACAGGTCTCTGCCTAGTACCTGTGTCATCTAGGTAACTGGCACACCCAGACTGGCTGCCCAGTCACACTTCCAATCGAGGGAGGGTCCCAGGCCAGGACGTCACATCCAGTGTGGCCACACTTTCCCTTGCCTGGCTGTACCTTCTCCCTGCCTCCTTCCCTACTTAAACCCAAGCGGGGTCTTCTGCTCCTTCAGCCAGGTAGTTTCCACCTTGCAGCAGTTCAGTAAAACAATAAATAAACTTCTCTTCCTGCCTGAATACCTCATGGTATCCTCTTTATGGGCTACCTAAACAAACGTACCTATTTAATTTACCACATATATATATATGTGTGTGTGTATATATATATATATATATATATATATATATATATATATTCCTAGTGGGCAAAAGATAAGACAGTTTATCCTATATGGCTTTGGGGTCAAATACATCCCTGTAAAAGCCTCTGGATAAGTGGTGGGTATTGCAAGCTGAAGCTTTCTGCCATGCTGCACCTTTTGATACTAGCTAAGAAATTCTACTTCCTGTTTAAAGTTAAGAGGGGAAAAAACCCCACAACATTTCCTTCTGCCTCCCCATCCCTGGTTTCTATACTCTCCATAGCACCTGTCACCATCTGACATACTAGTTTTGTTTGTTTAGGTTATTGTTATTGTGTATGTACCAGTCCAAGGGCTTGAACTTGGGGTGAGCACTGTCTCTGAGCTTTTTTGCTCAAGACTAGTGTTCTACCATTTGGGCCCACAGCTCCATTTCCAGCTTTTTGTTGGGTAATTGGAAATAAGAGTCTCAGGGGAGGGGCTGGGAAGGTGGCTCAGTGGTAGAGTGCTTGCCTTGCGTGCATGAAGCCCTAGGTTCGATTCCTCAGCACCACATAAGCAAAATGAAAAAAAAAAAAGCCGGAAGTGGCGCTGTGGCTCAAGTGGTAGAGTGCTAGCCTTGAGCTGAAGAGCTGAGGGACAGTGCCCAGGCCCAGAGTTCAGGCTCCACGACCGGACCCCAAAAAAAAAGAATCTCAGGGGACTTGACCTGCCTGGGCTGGCTTCAAACCTCAGATCTCCACCTCCTGAGTATTTAGGATTATAGGCTTGAGTCAGCACCTAGTTCTATAGTTTCTCATTAGACTGTAAGTTTTATGAGGTCTTTTTATCTTGTTCATTGCTGTATCTTAGAGTCAGTTCAAATAACCAATCAATAAATGTTGAACAAATTGTTGAATAGAGTTTTTCCTTCTTTCTCTCTGGGACCTAGTATTCATCTCTCCAGCTATAACCATTTCTTTCCGTAGGTTAAAACAGCTAGGAAATTAGATGACCCTGTAGTCTAAATCACTTCCTATGGTGGACGATACTGGAGTGGTGGCAGTTCCTCTCCATACCATTTATCGCTAGCTATGGACGTCTCATCCATTCTGTAAGTCCTCACCCCCCTGTGGCACAATCCCCTCCCTCCCACAACATTCTGACCTTCTCTTGTTCCAGAGCACCCAACACATGTCCTTCCTCTAGAATTTCCTGCTTTTTGTGCTGCTGTTATTTTCCTGAATGACTACAGTAAGGCTAACAGTAACACTCATTAGTTTTTCCTGGACAAAGCTGGTTTCCTGTCTTCCTTTTCCAGGCCTTTCCCATGGCTTACAAGCCACTGCTAAATTTAAGTAAGCACTCAGATGTGGGCCTGGCACACTGAAGGGAAGTCATGTCTCAACGATCTATTTACCAAGGTCACACAGAGTTGAGGGACACATAAACCCAATGCCAATTTACTCACACTGATTCACACTGATGAATGGTGGACATGATAGGTAGACTGGAATGCTTTAGTTGGCTAACCTGATTAGTTAACTACTCCATGGTTAGTAAATGTGAACTTAAGGTTCAAGTTCTTTTTTTTTTTTTTTTTGGTCCGGTTGTGAGGCCTGAACTCTGGGCCTGGGCATTGTCCCTCAGCTCTTCAGCTCAAGGCTAGCGCTCTACCACTTGAGCCAAAGCGCCACTCCTGGCTTTTTTCATTTTGCTTATGTGGTGCTGAGGAATCGAACCCAGGGCCTCATGCATGCAAGGCAAGCGCTCTACCACTGAGCCACCTTCCCAGAACCTAAATGTGAACTTAAAACTGGCTGGGCACCAGTGGCTCATGCCTGTAACCCTAGCTACTAAGCAGATTGTAGTTCAAAGAGAAAAATTCTAGCCTCCATCTTCCAAATAACCAGCAAAAGGCAGGGCTAGAGATGTAATTCAACTATTAGTGCACTAGTCTGGCAAGCTTGAGCTTCAAATTCAAACCCTGGTGCTGCTCAAAACAAATAAAAAGGCTGGGTGTCAGTGATTCTGGCCTGTAATCCTATCTACTTAGGGAGCTGAGATCTGAGGATCACGGTCAATGCCAGCCTGGGCAGGAAAATCCATGAGACTTGTCTCAAATTAACCACCAGAAAACTGGAAGTGGCACTGTGGTTTAAAGTGGTAGCATGCAAGCCTTGAACAAAAGAGCTCAGCATCCAGGCCCTGAGTTCAAGCCCTACTACCAATAAAACAGTAAAAATCAAAAACAAAAAAAACAAAAAAGACTAACTACTTAGGTTTTTTTTTTTTTTTTTGGGGGGGGGGGGAGGTCCGGTTGTGGGGCCTGAACTTTGGGCCTGGGCGCTATCCCTCAGCTCTTCAGCTCAAGGCTACCACTTTACCACTTGAGCCACAGTGCCACTTTTGGCTTTTTTTCCCTGCTTATGTGGTGCTGAGGAATCAAACCCAGGGCCTCATGCATGCTAGGCAAGCGCTCTACCACTGAGCCACCTTCTCAGCCCCACCACTTACGTTTTTTGTTTTTTTTTTGGGGTCCGGTCGTGGGCCTTGAACCCTGGGCGCTGTCCCTCAGCTCTTAGCTCAAGGCTAGCGCTCTACCACTTGAGCCACAGCGCCACTTCCGGCTTTTTTCTTTTTGCTTATGTGGTGCTGAGGAATAGAACTCAGGGCCTCAGGCATGCAAGGCAAGCACTCTACCACTGAGCCACCTTCCCAGCCCCACCACTTACGTTTTTAAGAAAGGAGCTTGTCCTTTGGCTAAGAGGAGCCAGCACCTGACCAAGGAAATCATGGAACTTAAAATTTCTTACTCTAGACAGGACCATCAATAGGTCCTGCTAGAGCTTACTTCTGTACTTCTCCAATGGCCAAACCCCTTCCTGTTCAGTTCTCCAAACTGGCTTATAACTCAATTGATTAGACTTAAGTTATAATAGTTCTTGTCCAGTCTGTAACTTTCTGAGGTCCAAGCCTTGTAGGTCCCAGTAAGTATGTCAACTAATTCAGGACAGGAAAGGCTGCTTTGTGAAAGAAAAAAAAAAAAGGAAGACTTACTTCCCATCTAAAGGATTCCTGTATTAATCACATTCACATACTCTAGCCATATGGAACACGGAAGCTACTTGTCATGTGCAAAACTATGAGTCCTTTACCTTTACCTACAAAGAACTCCTTGGAAATACCTCTACTTTTTTATGTGTTTGCTTTATTCTGGGTATTTCTCTATTCCATGCTCTAGCCAAGTTTAAGATTATGGAGGCAAAAAGAAGGAGGGACTGTTGCTTCTCTTTTGATATGATGCAGAGAACATACTGAATCGGCATGGAATCTGCCTTTTTTATTTATTTTTATCGGCCATGGGGCTTGAACTCTGGGCCTGGGCGCTGTCCCTGAGCTCTTCAACTCAAGGCTAGCACTCTACCACTTGAGCCACAGCACCACTTTTGGCTTTTTCCGTTTATGTGGTACTGAGGAATAGAACCCAGGGCCTCATGCATGCAAGGCAAGTACTCTACCAGAGCCACCTCCCCATGCCTGGAATCTGCTTTTACATTGCTGACTGGCAAATGAGCAATGGTTTGTAGAAGCAGCAGGTGCAGGCAGGGTGACTCTTGCCAGAGAGGGCTAAAAAAAGGCCTAAGTGTGACTCACAGGAGTCCTTCCATGACCAAGGCCAAGAGGGAGAGGTTTGCCTCTCCTCTGCCTTTAAGGGCTTCTACTTGTCCTCATGTGTCAGCTAACATGGGCTTTTGGTTCTAATGCAAATGGTAACAGCAGCTGAGACAGAACATGGAAGGGAAGTCTGCAACGTATAAGATGCCATTCATCCACACACCCGGAATGGTCTTGGACACCTCAGATCCTAGAGTAGATCTAGGAAAGAAGTGCTGCTTTTCCTGCTCAACAGCCCTACAACAAAACCCCAGTAATCCCCAAGAGCACCCCCAAACACATCCTTGCAATGGGGATGGGAGGTGAGCTATTGAAACTTGCTGACTCAGTTTCCTCAAGCAGAGAGAGATGGTTCCTCACAACTCAAAGCACTTTTGTGATCAAATGAAATCTCTCGTTGGAAAACTTTGTCAGTCCCAAACCACGCAACAGCTGCATCCCTTTTCTTCCTTCCTCACCCTACGTCTGTCAGAACTTGCCAGACCAGCCTCAATCGAGCTACAGAGTCTGGCTTGTCTCCTGGGATTGGGCCATCCTCACACAGAGGAGTTGGCCATGGCAATGTCACATGAGCTCAGGGATTCTGGGCAGGGTGCTCTGGATGGAGCTCCTCGGGCTTAGGAGTTATGTAGGTGCGAAACTCGTAACCACTTCTGGCCCCCCCCGACTCTGATGGGGTCGCAGGTGTCAGGAGCCCTTCACCACCTTTTCTTCCAGTCAGTGGGCCGTGGAGCTGTTCGTTCGAAGGGAAGCTCCTAAAGGGGACTGCCTGGGTTGGGAACAAAGCCTTTTGTTTTAAGACTGATTTGGGAAATGGATGCCTTCACCCGCAGGCTCCGGGGGCCCGGCGGGAAGAAGCGGAAAGGAAGACAGGTTCTTATCCTTCAAGTCTGGGAAGTGGACGGGGCTAGGAATGCTTTAGCCAGGGCAGGGCTCAGCTCCGGGGACCGAGGGGCGGAAGGGCTTGCTCACAGCCAGCCCGCCACCAGCGGCGGCCAGAACGACCTGCCCACCCCTTCCGGGGCGCCCGAATCCCCGTCCGCCGCGGGCGGCCCGCGGGCGGGGGTGGCGGCGGCCAGCGAGGGGGAGGGGAGGCCGAGGGGGAGGGCGCCGCGGGGAGCTCGCGGCTGGAGGGGGGCCCTACCCCGACGGAGACCTCCCGGCCACGGCGCACGCGCGAGATCTCGCGGCAGCCCGCGCCCACGTGCCTCAGGGCCACGGCGGAGGGCCCGCGGGGATCCAGGCCAGGGCCCGCCCGCCGCAGGGCGCGGCCGCCCCGGGCGGCTGACGGGAAGAGGACGTCCGGCCGGCCCACAACCGACCTCCGGAGTCTAGGCCGGGGCGCCGGGCGCCCGCCTAGTGTGCACCTTGCCCGCGGCTCGGCCCCAACGCGAGTCACGAGGCGGGTGCGGCCTGGTCCGCCCCGGCGGGACCCGAGCTCAGGTTCCGTCCCGGCCCATCTCCCGCTCCGGTTAATTTCCACCCTCTTCCTCCCTTCCTTCCTCTCTCCCTCCCGTCCCTCATTCCCTCCCCGAGCGGGGCTCCGCGCGCGCCACGTCCCCAGTCCCGCTCCGCCCCCGCGCGCCACGCGGGGAACCCCGGTGACGTCACCGCCTTCCAATGCTCCCCTTCCCGCGCACTCCAGAAAAGACGCGAAGGCGGTGACGTGTCTGGAACACCAGTGCGGCTGCGCGTTGCAGCGTCCGTCACTGAACGTCCTGTGGCGCCGCCTGGTGGAAGCAAGCCGCCAAGGCTACCGGAAGCGGTGGAGCGGGCGCCCGGCGAACGTGACCCACTGACGTCACCTCGCGGAGGCGGGTGGGCGACTGCCGCGTGACAGCCCCGCCCGCGGCGCCCCGGGCGCCCCCTCCTCCTCCGCCCCTGCGCGGGTGGAGGGTGAGCGGTCCACTTCGTGCCCCTTCCTCCGCCTTCATTTTATTTTTGGAACTTATCGAAGTTCGTTATAGTAAATACGAAGAAAAAAAAATACGTGAGGAACACACATGTCGGGCCTCCTCAGCCTCGCTACTCCCCCCTTTTAACCACTAAGCAAAGTTGCGGTCTTTGTCGGTCGTGGGGCTTGAACTCTGGGCCTGGGCGCTGTCCCTCAGCTCTTCAGCTCAAGGCGAGCGCTCTACCACTTGAGCTACAGCGCCACTTCCGGTTTTCTGGTGGTTTATTGGAGATAGGAGTCTCACGGTCTCTCCTGCCCGGGCTGGCTTTGAACCGCGATCCTCAGATCTCAGCCTCCTGAGCAGCTAGGATTACAGGCGTGAGCCACCGGGGCCCGGCTTGTAATCTTAGTTTATAACAATGTATGAGATACAAGGATTCCCAAGAAGGGACAAAAACCATTGAAGCTTCAAGGTAGACAAGTTCAGTTTGGGGGCTGGGAAGGTGGCTCAGTGGTAGAGTGCTTGCCCAGCTTGCATGAAGCCCTGGGTTCGATTCCTCAGCACCACATGCACAGAAAAAGCTGGAAGTGGTTGCTGTGGCTCAAGTGGTAGAGTGCTTGCGTTAAGTAAAAGAAACACAATGCCGAGGTCCTGAGTTCAAGCCCTAGCACTGGCAAAAAAGAAAAAAAAAAGTCCTCAGAGAGGTGAGGATTGGTGCAATTCTCATTCTTTGTTTACATCATCCACATGCAGAATTGGTCCCGAGTGTTAAATAATCTACCATAACTCTTACATGAACTGGGGATGCTCCAGGGAGCAGCCAGGTCTCTAAAAGAAGGCCATGGTTTGACTGGACACGATGTTGTAAAAAAAAAAAAAATTAGTGTACATGAAAACAGAGCTAAGAGGGTTTTACTAATAAGGTAAACAAAAACAGTAAAATAGTACAGTATTCAGGCATGGTGTAGATGCATCTGATGACAGCAATGAATGTTCTAAAATCATAGGTGTTATGGTAAGACTGTAGGTTGGTCTTTGATGCTAATTTCTGCTGCAGTGAGTGCTCCCTCGGTTCTGATAGTGGGAATCACATTTGTTGCCATGTTGTCTTTTCACTTGGGACCAATAATTTCAAAGGTGCCAGTCCTGGGTCTTGAACACAGGGCCTGGGAACTATCTCTGAGCTTCTTTTGCTCAAGGCTAGCACTCTACCACTTGAGCTACAGTGCCACTTTCAGCTTTTTCTGTTTATGTGGTACTGAGAAATCAAACCCAGGGCTTCATGCATGCTAGGCAGGCACTCTACCACTAAACCACATTCCCATCCCTGAGCTATTTTTCTTTGTAAACACTTTTCAGTGGCTAGTAGAGTCATCCCCCTCCTGACTCCAGCCCTATGATGTGCCTCTAAGATATGGCTGTTCAGTTCCCAAGCTGACAAAGTCAGAGAGACCTCTACTTTTCTTTCCTTTGAATGTTGGTGTGTGTGTGTGTGTGTGTGTGTGTGTGTGTGTGTGTGCGTGTGCGTGTGTGTGTGTGTGTGTGTGTCCTGGGCCCTGTCCCTGAACTTTTCTACTACATCTCCACTTTCAGATTTTGGTGGTTAATTGGGGATAGTTTATTACAGGCATGAGCCACCAGCAGTGAGCAAACTATTCTTTTTTTGATGGTTGTGGGGCTTGAACTCTGGGCCCGGGCACTGTCTCTCAGCTCTTCAGCTCAAGGCAAGCGCTCTATACCACTTGAGCCACAGCACCACTTCCGCTTTTCTGGTGGTTTATTGGAGACAGGAGTCTCAGAGTCTTTCCTGCCTGGGCTGGCTTTGAACTGCAGTCCTCAGATCTCAGCCTCCTGAGTAGCTAGGATTACAGGCGTGAGCCACCAGCACACAGCATCTTTAATAAAGCATTAGGCTTTGAATCCCTGGCTCCTGTTTCGAGTGCCTTCTTTCCCCTGATTAATCCTGCCTCAGAACAGGGTCACACCTGTAATCCTAGCTACTCAGGAAGCTGAGATCTGAAGATGATGGTTCAAAGCCAGCCCAGGCAGGGAAGTCCCTGAAACATTTTTTTTTTGCCGGTCACAAGCCCGGAACTCTGAGCCTGGGCGCTGTCCCTCAGCTCTTCAGCTCAAGGTTAGTGCTCTACCACTTGACTCACAGCACCACTTTCAGCCTTTTCTGCTTATGTGGTACTGAGGAATGGAACCAAGGGCCTCATGCATGCAAGGCAACACTCTACTCCCGAGCCTCATTCCCAGTCCTGTGAGACTTTTTTTTTTTAATGTGGTGCTGGGGAATCCAACCCCGGGCCTCATGCATGCAAGGCAAGCCAAGCGCTCTACCACTGAGCCACATTCCCAGCCCCCCTGTGAGACTCTTATCTCCAAATAACCACCAGAAAATGAAAGTGGCGCTATGGCTCAAGTGGTAGAGTGCTGAAGAGCACAGGGACAACAGAGTTCAAGCTCCATGACCAACAACAAAAAATAAAATAAAAAGATAAGGAAAAGTAGCGCATAGAATTACACTGCCTTGGGCTGGGAAGGTGGCTCAGTGGTAAAGTACTTGCTTTGCATGCATGAGGCCCTGGGTTCCATTCCTCAGCACTACATAAGCAGAAAAAGCTGGAAGTGGCGCTGTACCTCAAGTGGTAGAGCACTAGCCTTGAGCTGAAGAGCGGAGGGACAGTGCCCAGGCCCAGAGTTCAGGCCCCACAACTGACAAAAAAATAAAAATAAAAAAATTACACTGCCTTGTAATGTCTTTTTTTTTTTTTTTGGTCGGTCTTGGGGCTTGAACTCTGGGCTTGGCCGCTGTCCCTGAGCTCTTCAGCTCAAGGTGTGAGCTTTACCACTTGAGCCACAGCTCCACTTCCAGTTTTCTAGTGGTTTATTAGAGATAAGAGTCTCATGGACTTTCCTGCTTGGGCTGGCTTTGAACCGTGATCCTCAGATCTCAGCCTCCTGAGTAGCTAGGATTGCAGGCGTGAGCCACTGGTGCCCGGCCTCCTTGTAACATCTTAAGTGCCCTCACTATGCCCTCGCCACAAGTCGCTGTCTGTCGCCCACCCCTACCCCTGGCTCCTCCCCATTAGTAGCAGTGAAAAGTGGAAAAATGGTTATAGACCAGATCAGGCACGGACCTGCTACTCAAAGCATAGTCTGCAGACTGCAGACTGGTAATTCATGCATCATCTGGAAATTTGATGAAACACACACTGTTGGACATCACCTTCAGACTTCTTAATCATCACATGCATTTAGTTTTGTGTTTGTGTGAGTGCTGGGCATGAACTCAGGGCCTGGGTGCTGTCCATGAGCTTTTTGCTCAAGGTTAGCACTCTTAACACTTGAGCCACAGCTCTACTTCCAGCTTTTTGGTGGTTAATTGGAGAAAAGAATCTCACAAACTTTCCTACCCAGTCTGGCTTTGAAGTATAATCCTCAGATCTCAGCCTCTCAGTAACTAGGATTACAGGCATGAGCCACTGGCACCAAGCATACGGATTTCTTTTTACCTTTTTCCTTCTGTCCCACCATGCAGACCCTTGTGAGTCCCAACACACAAGTTTTTTGTTTTTTTTTATCGGTTGTGGGGCTTGAACCCAGGGCTGTCCCTCAGCTCTTCAGCTCAAGGTTAGTGCTCTACCACTTGAGCCATAACACCACTTCCAGTTTTTTGGTGGTTAATTGGAAATGAGTTCATAGACTTTCCTGCCCAGGCTGGCTTTGAACCAAGATCCACCTATCTAAGTCTCCTGAGTAGCTAGGATTATAGGCATGAGCCACCAGGGCTGGCTCCAACACACAAGTTTTGACCAGTCAAAAACTAAAAAGTTGGGGCTGGGAAGTTAGCTCAGTGGTAGAGTGCTTGCCTTGCATGCATGAGGCCCTGGATATGATTCCTCAGCACCACATAAGCAGAAAAAGCTGGAAGTGGCTTTGTGGCTCAAGTGGTAGAGCACTAGCCTTGAGCTGAAGCTGAGGGACATTGCCTAGGCCCAGAGTTCAAGCCCAGGACAGGCAAAAAAAAAAGAAAAACAAAATAAAAAAAACAAAAACAAAACTAAAAAGTTGATGGGCATCGGTGGCTCATGCCTATAATCTACTCAGAAGGCTGAGATCTGAGGATTGTGGTCCAAAGCCAGCCCGGGCATGAAAGTCCTTGAGACTCTTATTTCCAATAAATCAATCAGAAAACCAGAAGTGGCACTGTGGCTCAAGTGGTAGAGCGCTAGCCTTGAGCTGAAGAGCTGAGGGACAGCACCCAGGTCCCAGAGTTCAAGCTCCACAACTGACCAAATAAAGACAAAAAACAAAAGCCAGCCTGAGCAGGAAAGTCTGTGAAACTTTTTTTTTTTTTTGGGTCCGGTCATGGGGCCTGAACTCTGGGCCTGGGCGCTGTCCCTCAGCTCTTCAGCTCAAGGCTAGTGCTCTACCACTTGAGCCACAGCGCCACTTCCGGCTTTTTTCTTATGTGGTGCTGAGGAATCGAACCCAGGGCCTCAGGCATGCAAGGCAAGCACTCTACCACTGAGCCACCTTCCCAGCCCCAAGTCCGTGAAACTCTTATCTCCAATAAACCACCAGAAAACTGGAAGCGGCGCTGTAGCTCAAGTGGTAGAGCGCTCGCCTTGAGCTTGAAGAGCGGAGGGACAGAACTCAGGCCGAGTTCAAGCCCCAGGACCGACAAAAAAAAAAAAAAAAAGCCAGCAGAAAACCAGAAGTGGCCCTGTGGCTCAAGTGGTAGAGTCCTAGCCTTAGGCTGAAGAGCTGAGGGACAAGTCCAGAGTTCAAGTCCCATGACCAAACGACAACAAACCAACAAGCAAAAAAACAAAACACTAAAAAGTTAAAAGTTCAGGGGCTGGGAGGGTGGCTCAGAGGTAGAGAGCTTGCCTTGCATGCCTGAGGCCCTGGGTTCAATTCCTCAGTACCACATAAGCAAAAAGAAAAAAGCCGGAAGTGGTGCTGTGGCTCAAGTGGTAGAGCGCTAGCCTTGAGCTGAAGAGCTGAGGGACAGCGTCCAGGCCTAGAGTTCAGGCCCCATGACTGGACCCAAAACAAAAACAAAAACAAAAACAAAAAGTTAAAGTTCACAAATAAAAAAAATTTAAATTCCTGGTTGGGGCAAAAGAAAAAAATATTGCAGTACATGCATGAAGCAGCTCAGTTGATTTGAGATGTTGTCAATCAGTCCCATGCTTCTAGTTGTGTTTAACTGGTTGTGTGATATTTCCCTGCCCTTAATTTTATCAAAATATGCCTTCCAAAAAGCAAAAAGTTAATGTGCCTAATCAAAGTGATAAAGTAAAAATTTTAGAGGTTTTAAATGGTTGCCATGTCTTTAGTGGCATATGTATGTGTGTTTATGTGTTTCAGTTGTGGGCCTGGGTACTGTTCCTGAGCTCTTCAGCTCAAGGTGAGTGCTCTACCACTTGAGCCACAGCACCACTTCTGGTTTTCTGGTTGTTCATTGGAGATAAGTGTCTCACAAACTTTCCTGATGGGGAGGGGAGAGGGAGCTGGCTTGGAACTGTGATACTCAGCCTCCTGAGTAGCTAGGATTACAGATGTGAGCCACTGGCACCCAGCTGATGTGTGGTTTTTGAGATAAATCAAACAAACATCCATAGAACAGCACTGAACTGATTCCTGAGTGTTTGTGGATCTCTTCAACAGCAGTATCTTTGGCACTATGTATCCGAGAATACTGAGGTCTACCATGATCCCTGGACATACTCAGACCTGGTTTAAAAAAAATTTTTTTTTTAACTTCCTTATCAGATTCTCTCCAATGTTTTATAATTTTACAATCAGGCCAACATGAGATATCACTTGCAAATTCGTGACACTGTGCTTTATTTGAGAATAGAATAAAAAGCATGGCTGGAACTTTGTCAGGAGGTTCTTTACATTCTGCCCTAACCCCAGGGTATTATTACTTTCTAATCCTGTTGGCATAAGGCTAGTGCTGCTAACTTCTTGGAGAATTAGAAAAAGGCTGAAATACATCTCTAAAATGAGTCCACAAGGAAGGAAAATGAGTGGGCTTTTTGTTGTTGTTCCTTTAAAAATTCTAGTAGCCAGAAATATTTTCCAATTCATCATGAAGATGGTGAACAGCAGCACCAAGGCTATTTAGAAGTTTTTCTTCCACACAACCCACTTGAATGCTCTGAGAAAGTGGATCTTAGCTAAGAGCAGTTCACTAAGGAACAGGGCCATCTAAGTGCTTAACGAGTATTTAAAGTGGTTAAGGGATGAGGATGTGCAAATACAGCAGCAGAAGGTTTGTTTTGCCTCAAGGGAAAGTGATAGTGGTCAGAGGGGCCAGTTCCAAGGGGTGTTCCAGAGAGGGCCTCTGGTCCTGATAATCTGCCACATGCCCATTCCGGTGATGACCATACTCAAACTTGATCCGAAGCTCACCAATCTTGGATTGGGGAAGAATATCTGGGATCCATTCAATGATGAAAGGTGTTGGCTCCTTTTGATCTGGAGAAGTATTACCTCAAAGAGATGAAAACAGAACACTTATTAACATACTTTACCTGACTTTAATGGCACCCCTAACGGCAAGAAGGGTCAATTAGACCATCTCCCAGACTTTCACAATCTGAGTAGAGTTTACATATTCAGTGGTGAGATTACATGACCATTATTCAATATATACTGGGTAAAAAAATGAACTATGCAACTTATGGGCAGGGATGGGAGGGGGAAAATGAAGGAAAGCAAAGAAGGGGATGACATTGTCCAAGGAACATTTTATTCATTACCTGACTTAAGAAATTTTAAGCTCTTTGTACACTCCTTAATAATAACAATGAAAAGTGCAAAAACCCTCAATAAGCAGAAAAAAATAAAAGATCACATATCATTATGAAGTTCAATTTTTTTTTTTTTTTTTGTCGGTTGTAAGACTTGAACTCTGGGCCTGGGTGCTGTCCCGCAGCTCTTCAGCTCAAGGCGAGTGCTCAACCACTTGAGCTATAGCGCCACTTCTGGTTTTCTAGTGGTTTATTGGAGGATAGGAGTCTCACGGTCTTTCCTGCCTGAGCTGGCTTTGAACCACGATCCTCAGATTTCAGCCTCCTGAGTAGCTAGGATTATAGGTGTGAGCCACCGGCGCTCCACTCAAAAAAATTTTTATAGCCAGGTGCTGGTGGTTCACACCTGTAATCAATCCTAGCTACTCAGGAAGCTGAGATCTGAGGATCATGATTTGAGGCCAGTCCAAGCAAGAAAGTCTGTAGGACTCTTATCTGCAATTAGCCATCAAAAAAGAATAAGTAACAAGGTTGTTTTTTTAACCTTTTGGGTTGTTGTTGTGTTTTGTTTCTTTGCTGGTTTTTGAGACAGGCCTCCCTATATGTTCCTGGCAGGCCTCAAAGAACACATAGCTCAGGCTGGCCTTGAACTTAAAAATCCTCCTGCCACAGCCTCCCAAATGCTGAGATTACAGGTATATACCATCACATCTGGCTAAAATAAAGGCACTGTGTAGGTCTGTAACTTTCCACTTAACATTTTCTGATTGCATTTAACCTAGAGTAACTGAAACCGCACAAAGCAAAACAAAGGTAAGACAAAGTCCTGGGGCTCTTTCTCTCTCTTTTTGGCCTGGGTAAGAACGATAAAATAGCTCCTCTACAGGTGAATTAAAAAAAAATTTTTTTTAATTTTTAATTTTTGTTGGTCATGAGGCTTGAACGCAGGGCCTGGGCGCTGTCCTGAGCTCTTTCATTCAAGGCAAGCACTCTGCCACGTTAAGCCACAGCAGCACTTTTCTGGTAGTTAATTGGAGATTTAAGAGTTTCAAAGACTTTCTGGCCCAGATGGCTTTGAACTGCAATCCAGCACCCAGTTTAGTAAATTTTTTTTTTTGCCAGTCCTGGAGCTTCAACTCAGGGCCTGGGCACTGTCCCTGAGCTTCTTTTGCTCAAGGCTAGCATTCTACCACTTGAGCCACAGCACCACTTCCAGCTTTTTCTGCTTATGTGGTACTGAGGAATCGAACCCAGGGTCTCATTCATGCTACCACTGAGCCACCTTCTCAGCCCCTCTATTTTGTTTTTTAAGATAGGGTCTCAATAAAGCTATGTAGCCTAGGCTTTCTTTCAACCTCCTTTGTATCTAAACCTAGCCTTGAACTCATGATCCTCCTGCCTCTGCCTCCCAACTGTTGGAATTATAGAACATAGATGTGTACCATCACAGCTGGAATAAATTATATAAACATTAGTTTGAGGTTTTTTTGTGTGTGTTGATTTTTTTTTGCGGGGGGGGGAGGGTCGGTCATGGGGCTTGAACTCTGGGCCTGGCGCTGTCCCTGAGTTCTTCAGCTCAAGGTGAGTGCTCAACCACTTGAGCCACAGTGCCACTTTTGTTTTTTTGGTGGGTTTTTTTTGGGTGCTGTCCCTGGGCCTTTTTTTGCCCAAGGCAAGCGCTATACCACTACAACCACATTTCCACTTCTGCCTTTTTTGGTAGTTAAATGGGGATAAGAGGGCTGGGAAGATGGCTCAGTGGTAGAGTCTCACAGACTTTCCTGTCTGGACTGTCTCTGAACCATGAGCCTCAGATCAACCTCTTGAGTAGCTAGGATTCTAGGCATGAGCCACCAGTGCCCAGCTGCATGTACATTTTTTAGGCTCTGTTTTTACCAAACTATTCTCTAAAAACAAAAACAATGCTGGGTGCTGGTGGCTTACGCCTGTAAACCTAGCTACTCAGGAGGCTGAGATCTGAGGATCCCAGTTCAAGGCCAGCCCAGGCAAGTCTGTGGGACTCTTATATCACCAGAAAACCAGTAGTGCTGTGGCTCAAGTGGTAGAGCACTTGTCTTGAACTGAAGAGCTCAAGGATAGTGCCCAGGCCCAGAATTCAAGTCCCACAACCAACCAAAAAAAAAAGTAAATGCAGCATGGAACACATTGCAAGTACTTGGGAAAACTTGTGGACTGAATCCAATATATTTCCGATTCCAGTGGCTTCTGGTCCTCCTCCAAAGATAATGACAGTTTATATTAAATTAGCCAAAACAATGTGCATAACCAGCCAGGCACTGGTGACTCATGCTGTCAATCCTAGGGCTAGATCTGAGGATTGTGGTTTAAAGCCTGCTGGGACAGGAAAGTCTATCCGACTCTTATCTCCAATTAACCAGTAAAAACCTAGAAGTGGGCTGGGAATGTGGCCTAGTGGTAAAGTTCTTGCCTAGCAGGCATGAAGCCCTGGGTTCGATTCCTCAGTACCATATACACAGAAAAACCAGAAGTAGTGCTGTGGTTCAAGTGGTAGAGTGTTAGCCTTGAGCAAAAGGAGCTCAGGGACAATGCTCAGGCCCTGAGTTCAAGCCCCAGGCAAAAAACCAAAAAACAAAAAAACTTTACTTGCCGGGCGCTGGTGGCTCACGCCTGTAATCCTAGCTACTCAGGAGGCTGAGATCTGAGGATCGCGGTTCAAAGCCAGCCCGGGCAGGAGAGACCGTGAGACTCCTATCTCCAATAAACCACCAGAAAACCGGAAGTGGCGCTGTAGCTCAAGTGGTAGAGGGCTCGCCTTGAGCTGAGGGACAGCACCCAGGCCCAGAGTTCAAGCCCCACGACCGACAAAAACAAAAAAACAAAAAAACCTAGAAGTGGAGCAGTAGTGCAAATGGTAGAACCTCCAGCCTTGAGCAGAAAAAGCTAAAGCTAAGGGACAATACCCAGGCCTTGAGTTCAAGGCCCAGTACTAGTACAAAAAGGGAGGAAGAGGAGGAGGAGGAGGAAGAAGAGGAAGAGGAGGAGAAAGAAAGAAAGAAAGAAAGAAACAAAGAAAGAAAGAAAGAAAGAAACAAAGAAAGAAACAAAGAAAGAAAGAAAGAAAGAAAGAAAGAAAAGGAAGGAAGGAAGGAAGAAGCCGGGCGCCGGTAGCTCACGCCTGTAATCCTAGCTACTCAGAAGGCTGAGATCTGAGGATCACGGTTCAAAGCCAGCCCGGGCAAGAAAGTCTGTGAGACTCTTATCTCCAATAAACCTCTAGAAAACCAGAAGTGGCGCTGTGGCTCAAGCGGTAGAGCCCTCGCCTTGAGCTGAATCACAGGGACAGTGCCCAAGCCCAGAGTTCAGGCCCACGACAGACAAAAAGAAAGAAAGAAAGGAAGGAAGGAAGGAAGGAAGGAAGGAAGGAAGGAAGGAAGGCAGGCAGGCAGGCAGGCAGGCCCAGTACTATTACAAAAAGGGAGGAGGAAGAGGAGGAGGAGGAAGAGGAAGAAGAAAGAAAGAAAGAAAGAGGAAGGAAGGAAGGAAAGAAGGAAGAAAGGAAGGAAGGAAAAGAAAAGAGGGAAAAGCAAGACGGCTGCAGAAATTACCCCACTTACATGACCTACAGAAAGTAGATGAACTCACAGAAGTAGGATGATGGATGCCAGGCCTTTGGGGAGGCAAGTGAGGAATGTTACTGTTTATTGCAGTTGAAGATGAGAACATGCTAGAGAAATGACTATGTAAATGTATTACTAGAGAACTGTACACTTAAAAATACTTAAAATTGGTCTGGGATGATAGCTCAGTGGTAAAGCACTTGCCTTGCATGCCAGAGGCCCTGAGTTCGATTCCTCAGCACCACATAAGAAAAAAGAAAAAAGCCGGAAGTGGCACTGTGGCTCAAGTGGTAGTGGTAGCCTTGAGCTGAAGAGCTGAGGGACAGCGCCCAGGTCCAGAGTTCAGGCCCCACAACTGGACCCAAAAAAACAAAAAAAAAACACCTTAAAATTTAGCTGGACACCAGTGGCTCATGACAGTAATCCTAGCTGAGATCTGAAGATTGTGGTCTGAAGCCAACACAGGCAGGGAAGTGTGAGAGACTCTTATCCTCATTTATTTATTTTTATTTTTTTTGTCAGTCATGGGGCTTGAACTCTGGGCCTGGGAGCTGTCCCTCAGCATTTCAGCTCAAGGCTAGCACTCTACCTCTTGAGCCACAGTGCCCCTTCTAGCTTTTTCTGTTTATGTGGTACTAAGGAATTGAACCCAGGGCTTCATGCATTCTAGGGAAGCACTCTCCCAGTAAGCCATATTTCCAGCCCTGATGTTTATTTTATAACAATCCAATTTTTTTTTTTTTGTCGGTCCTGGGGCTTGAACTCTGGGTCTGGGCGCTGTCCCTCAGCTCTTCAGCTCAAGGTGAGCACTCTACTACTTGAGCTACAGCGCCACTTCCGGTTTTCTGGTGGTTTATTGGAGATAGGAGTCTCACAGTCTCTCCTGCCCAGGCTGGCTTTGAACCGCGATCCTCAGATCTCAGCCTCCTGAGTAGCTAGGATTACAGGCGTGAGCTACCAGCGCCCGGCAACAATCCAAATGTTTAAAAAAATACTGTAACCCCTCTGTACATCACCTTTATAATAACAATAAAAATGTTTAAAAATAACATTGAAATATAATGACACTGAATATATTTTTGCAATAATCTAGAGATACATATTTAAAATAATCATTTAAGGATAAGATATCTAGGTTTTTCCTTTAATCTGGCAGGGAGAACTGGAGAAAGGTATGCATAAAACAAGTCTGATCAAAGTTAATATACTTGGGCTGGGAAGGTGGCTCAGTGGTAGAGCGCTTGCCTTGCATGCCTGAGGCCCTGGGTTCGATCCGCCAGCACCACATAAGCAAAAAGAAAAAAATATCCGGAAGTGGCGCTATGGCTCAAGTGGTAGAGCGCTACCCTTGAGCTGAAGAGCTGAGGGACAGCACCCAGGCCCAGAGTTCAGGCCCCACGACCGGACCCAAAAAAAAAAACAAAGTTAATATACTTAATGTTTAGTTCAATACTTTTGTGAAGTAGGGCTTTTATGGGGAGATTAGGTCAGAAAAACCTCTGTACTCTTGAGTAGCTTAATGAATGGAATAATAAACTTGGGAATGGATTAATTATGTATTAAAAATAGCATAGAAGCTGGATACAGAAAGTAGTAAGTTAAAAAAACAGCTGTGATATGATACCATGTCTTGGATAGAATTTTAACAGTGATGTTGTCTGTAGAGTGATGGATTACAGGTGGTTTTTGTCTTTTATGCTCTATAATGAAATAAATGATTTCTCTACAGTGAATATATATTAGATCTGTAATGTTACTTGGAAAGCCCTAGCTTAAATGAAACAAAACATGTTATATAGAATCCCTTTACAAAATGAATGAATTTTTGTGTGCTGAGTGCCAGCGGCTTAAGTGTGTAATTCTAGCAACTCAGAAGGTTGGGATTTGAGGCTTGAGGTTCAATACCAGCCTTTTTTGACCTTGGTAAAATAAGTGTTTTATTCCCTAAAGGGGTATTTCTCCTGAAAAAATTTTTGTATATTTTTTTATTGTAAAAATACTGTACAGAGGGCTGGGAAGGTGGCTCAGTGGTAGAGTGCTTGCCTTGCATTCCTGAGGCCCTGGGTTCGATTCCTCAGCACCACATAAGCAGAAAGGAAAAAGCCGGAAGTGGCGCTGTGGCTCAAATGGTAGAGCGCTAGCCTTGAGCTGAAGAGCTGAGGGACAGTGTCCAGGCCCAGAGTTCAGGCCCCATGACCGGACCCCCCCCCAAAAAAAAAAAAACAACAAAAAATACTGTACAGAGGGGTTACAGTTACATGAGCAAGGTAATGAGTATATTTCTTTTTTTTTTTTTGGATCCGGTCGTGGGGCCTGAACTCTGGGCCTGGGTGATGTCCCTCACCTCTTCAGCTCAAGGCTAATGCTCTACCACTTGAGCCACAGTGCCACTTTTGGCTTTTTTGCTTATGTGGTGCTGAGGAATTGAACCCAGGGCCTCATACATGCAAGGCAAGCGCTCTACCACTAAGCCACCTTCCCAGCCCAATGAGTACATTTGTTATCAAGCATTGTTGCCTCCTCCTTTGTTTTTCCTCTACGGTTCCTTCCCTTCCACCTCCTTGAGACTCTTATCTCCAATTAACCACCAAAAAGCCAGAATTGGAGCCATGGCTCAATGGTTGAGAGGTAGCCTTGAGCAGTTTAAGCCCCAGGACTGGCACACATACACACACAAAAAAGAGTAATTTGTTTAAAAAAAAAATTCAAGTCAAGATCCGAAACCTCAGAAAATGTAATGATATGGCCCTCAAAGGAAGATGGGCTGTTAAAATTTACTTGCCCAGCGAGGTACAGGGGGCTCATGCCTGTAATCCTAGTTACTTAAGAGGCTGAGAGCTGAGGATCCTGGTTCAAAGCCAACCTGGGCAAAAAAGTTCCCATGAAACTTTTATCTCTAATTAACCCTCAAAAATTGGAAGTGGCGCCCTGGTTCAACTGGTAGAGTACTAGCTTTGAGCACAAAAAGGCTCTAAGACAGCACTCAAGCCCTGAGTTCAAGCCCACAACGAACAAAAACAACAAAGAATTTACTTACCCACTTTGAGAAAAGTTTTTAGTTCCAAGGGTCTAAGCACTGGTTGCTTTTCTATGCGACCGTAGGTTTCTGCTATGCTTTCTACTTCCACTTTAGGGCATCTAAACAGCTCGTACGTTCCGTCTCGGTTCTGAATAAAGCTACGTGTGATTTCCAAGGGCATCTGGACACAAAGACAAAAAGGTGAGACAGGGAAAACTTTCAAAAAGCAAATGCTTGGATACTAAAAGATCTTTTTTTTTTGGGGGGGGAGGGGTCCGGTCGTGGGGTCTGAACTCTGGGCCTGGGTGATGTCCCTCACCTCTTCAGCTCAAGGCTAATGCTCTACCACTTGAGCCACAGCGCCACTTCTGGCTTTTTTTTTCTTTTTGCTTATGTGGTGCTGAGGAATTGAACCCAGGGCCTCAGGCATGCAAGGCAAGCGCTCTACCACTGAACCACCTTCCCAGCTCTTTTTTTTTTTTTTTTTGTCAGTCGTGGGGCTTGAACTCTGGGCCTGGGCTCTGTCCCTCAGCTTTTCAGCTCAAGGCGAGTGCTCTACCACTTGAGCTACAGCGCCACTTCCAGTTTTCTGGTGGTTTATTGGAGATAGGAGTCTCACGGTCTCTCCTGCCCGGGCTGGCTTTGAACCGCGATCCTCAGATCTCAGCCTCCTGAGTAGCTAGGATTACAGGCGTGAGCCACCAGCGCCCGGCACCTTCCCAGCTCTTAAAAGAGCTTTTATTATTCTTTCTTTCTTGTTTTCTTAAGTGCACTCAAACTAATTAAAATTTTCTTTGTATTTTCAAGTAAATCCAAATTTACCATCAACAAATCCAAATCACCATTTTTTCCTTTCCTCATTTATGGATTTCCTTAATTTGAACCTATCCAACCCAATTTTATTCCTTCCCCTACTGCACTACTGGCAGCATTCTTCTAGTACTCAGCTCCACCTACAGTTCTCCCATCTTGTGTATGTAAGTGATGAAGTTTTCAGAGCCTATTTTCTCACTTGCAAAACCCAAGTAATAGCAGTGGATGACTGGGAGGATGAATATGTCCATGTAAGTGAATACTTCCAATAGCAGAAGCTCTAATGAGCACTGTATCACTGGCTCCCTGCCTCAGTTGCCCTTGCCCTGGTTAATTGAAGAGTGTATGTCTCAGAGATTTGTATGCCCAGGCTGGCTTTGAACTTCCATTCTCAGAACTCACCTTCCTGAGTAGCTACAATTGTAGGTGTGAACCACCCACGCTTGACTACCTTTTTTTTCCCCCAGACCTGGAGCTTGAACTCAAGGCCTCGGCACTGTCCCTGTGCTTCTTTTGCTCAAGGCTAGCACTCTACCACTTGAGCCACAGCAACACTTCCTGCTTTTTCTGCTTATGTGGTACTGAGGAATTGAACCTAGGCAAGCACTCTACTAGTGAGCCACATTCCCCCTAATTCTTTTTTTTTTTTGTCAGTCATGGGGCTTGAACTCTGGGCCTGGATGCTGTTCCTCAGCTATTCAGCTCAAGGCGAGTGGTTTACCACTTGAGCCACAGTACCACTTCTGGTTTTCTGGTGGTTTATTGGAGGTAAGAGTCTCATGAACTTTTCTGCCTGGGCTGGCTTTGAACCGTGATCCTCAGATCTCAGCCTCCTGAGTAGCTAGGATTACAGGCATGAGCCACTGGTACCTGGCTTTAGTAACTCAAAAAATTTTTATTGTTATTATAAAGGGATGTAAAGGTGGTACAGTTACATAACTTAGCTAAAGAATACTTTTCTTGGGCTGAGAATATAGCTTAGTGGTAGAGTGCTTGCCTAACATGCACAAAGCCCTGGGTTCTATTCCTCAGTACCACATATACAGAAAAAGCCAGAAGTGGAGCTGTGGCTCAAGTGGTAAAACTGCTAGCCTTGAGCACAGAGAGATTCAGGCCCTGAGTTCAAGCCCCAGGACTGGCCAAAAAAGGGAATACTTTTCTTTTTAGATCATGTTACCCATTCCCTTGCCCTTTTTTTCTCTTTTTATGTACTCTTTTTTTTTTTTTCTTTTTCTTTTTTGCCAGTCCTGGGGTTTGAACTCAGGGCCTGGGAGCTGTCCCTAAGTCTTTCTATGCTTAAGGCTAGTGCTCTACCACTTGAGCCACAGCACCACTTCTGGCTTTTTCTATTCTATTCAAGTGGTACTGAGGAATCGAATCCAGGGCTTCATGCATGCAAAACAAGCTCTCTACCACTAAGCCACCTTCTTAGCCCCTTTTTTTTTCTTTTTTAATGTCAATACTGGGCTTGAACCCAGGGTCTGGGCACTATCCCTTAGCTTTTTCTTTTCAAGATGGCACTCTACAACTTAAGTCATAGCTCCACTTCCAACATTTGTGGCTTAAATGGAGATAAGAGTCTTACAGACTTTCCTGCCTTGGTTGGCTTTAAACTGTGATCCCCAGATCTTAACCTCTTGAGTAGCTAGTATTACAGATGTGAGCCACTGGCACCTGGCTTCAGTAACTTTCTTGCTTGGGTTGGCCTTCAAGCCAAACCCTTCTGATCTCAGACTCCCATGTATCCATCATTATAGGCAAGAATCATAACACCTGGTAATGATCACTTCTGAATAATCTCTTAGCATGGAAAAAGAGAAACTTTCACTGACAACTGGAACTCAGGGATCTGTAAACTTACTCCTCATACCTGCATCCCTCTTTGTGCTCCCACTATTGTAGAAATAAACTCTTACCTCTGGAGTATCTAAGATTTGTTTAACTTGCAGGATATTTGTGATGTGCCAGGTATACTTGGAAAAGGTTCCCAGGGGCAAGGCATCTTTCCGAACAAAAGCTTAATATAAAAAAGGAACAAAATTAGACTACCAAATAATAACATTTTTTATTGTATTTCTTTCTTTCTTTCTTTCCCTCCCTCCCTCCCTCCCCCCCCTCTTTCTTTCTTTTCTTTCTTTCCCTCCCTCCCCCCCCCCCCCCTCTCTTTCTTTCTTTCTTTTTGGGTCCGGTCGTAGGGCCTGAACTCTGGGCCTGGGCGCTGTCCCTCAGCTCTTCAGCTCAAGACTAGCTCTCTACCACTTGAGCCACAGCGCTACTTCCGGCTTTTTTTTTCTTTCTGCTTATGTGGTGCTGAGGAATTGAACCCAGGGCCTCATGCATGCAAGGCAAATGCTTTACCACTGAGCTACCTTCCCAGCCCTTAATTTCTTTCTTTAATGCAATATTTTCCTTATATTTCATTTGTGTGTATATGTGTGTCCCAGTCCTAGGACTTGAATTCAGGGCCTAGGCACTGTTTCTGAGCATTTTATGCTCAAGGTTAGTGCTCTACCACTTAACTCACAGCTCCACTTTCAGCCTCTTGGTCTCATGGACTTTCCAGACTGGGCTGTCTTAGAACTTTATTTTCAGATCTCAACCCTTTGAATAGCTAGGATTACAAGCATGAGCAAATAGCTCTTGTCTTTTTTTTTTTTGCCAGTCTTGGGCCTTGTACTCAGGGCCTGGGCACTGTCCCTGAGCTTCTTTTGATCCATGCTAGTGCTCTACCACTTGAGACACAGCACCACTTCCGGCCTTTTCTGTGTATTTGGTACTGAGGAATTGAACACAGGGCTTCATGTACTCTACCACTAAGCCATATTCCTAGCCCCTAGCTCTTGTCTTTATGTCACTTTTAAAAAGAATTTTTTAGGGGCAAATATATAAATAACATGGTTCAACCAATATGTGATAAGCCAAACAATATGAATTTCTGCTATATGAAATTTTTTTTTTGGTTGGTCATGGGGCTTGAACTCTGGGCCTGAGCACTATCCCCGCACTCTTCAGCTCAAGGTGAGTGCTCTACTGCTTGAGCCACAGTGCCACTTCCAGTTTTCTAGTGGTTTATTGGAGATAAGAGTCTCACAGACTTTCCTGCCCGGCTGGCTTTGAACCGCGATCCTCAGATCTCAACCTGCTGAGTAGCTAGGATTACAGGCGTGAGCCACCAGTGCCCGGCTTTGCTATATGAAATTTTTGAGGCTTCTTAGAGATGTTGTCTTTAGGATTTTGTCTGTATGGTTTTTTGTTTATTTATTTTTCGGTTCTGGGGATCAAACCTAGGATCTTATGCCTGCTACTGCTATGCACAGGACTCCATTATAAGAGATTTTTTTGTTGTTGTTGTTGATCGTGGATCTTGAACTCTAGGCCTGGGCACTGTCCCTCAGCTCTTCAGTTCAAGGCTAATGCTCTATCACTTGAGCCATAGTGCCACTTTCAGTTTTCTCAGTGGTTTTATTGGAGATAATAGTCTCAAGGACTTTCCTGCCTGAGCTGGCTTTGAACTATGATCCTCAGATCTTAGGCTCCTGAGTAGTTAGGATTATAGGCATGAGCCACCAGCGTCTGGCAAAACAGACTCTTACAACTGTAGAATTAACAGATCAAATCACAGTCCTTAAAATATTACACGGAGTTTAAGATTTGTAATGTGATTGCTAATCCATTGTTTGCATGCAGTATTATAAAGCTATTCCACCAAAGGTCCTACAAAAATAGCCAAGTGATTAATGTTTAAACTGGAAGAGATAACATTGCTTCAAAAGGTATGCTATGGAGACAGTTTTGTTTTGTTTTGGTGCTGGTCCTGGGACTTGAACTCAGAGCCTAGTGCTGTCCCTGAGCTTTTTTGTTTAAGGCTAAAGTTTTACCATGTGAGCCAAAGCTCCACTTCCAGATTTTTTTGTTTTTGTTTTTTTTTGTTTTGGTGGTTAATTGGAGATAAGAATCTCACAGAAGCTGGGCACTGATGGTTCAAGTCTGTAATCCTAGCTACTCAGGAGGCTGAGATCTGAGGATAACGGTTCAAAGCCAGCCCGGGCAGGAACATCTGTGATACTCTTGTCTCTAATTCACCACCAGAAAACCGGAAGTGGCGCTGTAGCTCAAGTGGTTGAGTGCTAGCCTTGAGCTGAAGAGCTGAGAGATAATGCCCAGGCCCAGAGTTCAAGTCCCACCATGGCTGACAAAAAAAAAAAAAAAAAAATCTCATAGACTTTCTTGCCTAGGCTGGCTTCAAACCACAATCCTCAGATCTCAGCCTTCTGGGTGGTTAGGATTATAGATATGAACTTACAATGCCCAGCCAAAGACAAAGGTTTTCGTAGTCTAAAACAATGATTTACAGCTTGCGTTATTGAGAAACAGCTAATCCTCAAAGAGTCACTATTATGAGAAATAACAATTTATTGAAGAAATAGCTTTGGTTTCTAGTTGTAATTATCCTAGGCTATTTGCCTCTGAACAATCCTCTCCTTCCTTCTCCCACCCCACTTTTAATGTTTTTGCTCTTCTGGGGCTTGAATTCAGAGCATGGGTTCTATCCCTGAGCCTCTCTGTTCTTAAGACTAGTGCTCTACCACTTGAGCCACAACACAACTTCCAGTTTGTTCTGAGTGGTTTATTGGGGATAAGAGTCTCATGGACTTTTTTGCCTGGGCTCGTTTTGAACTGCAATCCTCAGATATTAGCCTCCTGAGTAGCCAGGATTACATGTGTGAGCCACTGGTGCCTGGCTTGAATTGTTTTATTAAGGGAGAGGAGGATAAGAAAGCATGACAAAGAGAGAAGACTGATTGGAAAGTATTGCAGGGGCTGAGAAGTTGGCTCAGTGGTAGAGCTCTTGCCTTGCATGCATGAGGCTCTGGGTTTGATTCCTCAGCACCACATAAGCAGAAAAAAAAAAAATCCGGAAGTGGTGCTATGGCTCAAGTGGTAGCGTGCTAGCCTTGAGCTGAAGAGCTGAGGGACAGCGCCCTGGCCTAGAGTTCAAGCCCCACAACTTACCAAAAAAAAAAAAAAAGCATGAAAATGTCACAATGAAATCCCCCTGTATAGCTAATTATACTATTTTAAAAAATCTTCCTAAATAAAAATCTTCCTTTTCCCAAAACTTGGGAATCATTAGAAAAAAGGTTAAACACACACACACACACACACACACACACACACACACACACACACACACACACACACACACACACACACACACACACACACACACACACACACACACACTATAATATAGGTCCAAGATGCTGACTCAGTAAGTATTGGGGCCTGTAAAACTTTTGCGGAAATTTGTTCATACTTAGAAATATCAGACTTTTTGGTGGCCACCTGCATTGCTTGTCATTGTTCTTCTTTAACCAAATGTATATTAAAATTTTTTTCCCATTCATTCTTGCTGAAATAAGGAAGAATGGACCTTCTAAAAATATAGTCACTGCTGGGCGCTGGTGGCTCATGCTTGTAATCCTAGCTACTCAGGAGACTGAGATCAGAGGATCGAGGTTCAAAGCCAGCCTGGGCAAGAAAGTCCGTGAGATTCTTATCTCCGATAAAGCACTAGAAAACCAGAAGTGGCGCTGTGGCTCAAGCAGTAAAGCGCTGGCCTTGAGCTGAAGAGTACAGGGACAGTGCCCACGCCCAAGCCCAGAGTTCAAGCTCCATGACCTACAAAAAAAAATAAAAAATAAAAAAAAATATATATAGTCATTGTTCTAAGAACTAATTACTGAAATCACACTCCAACTAATCCCAACTAATCACAGTCCAAGCATGTGACTAAAATAGAAATCCTTAACCTGAGAGTCCTACACAGATCATTTTTTCCTAATAATTCACTAGGATCAAAATGTGTGTTGCTATTCCTGAAGGAAGTCTCATACCAGTGGTGGAATTGGGGAGCCGCTTTTTTGCATTGCCTATTGATATTCTCTGTTGCAGGGCATCAAAAAAAGACTGAGGAATGTGGAACACCAGTGGCTCTGGTTTGCCTGCGGAAGAAAAAATAAAGTTATTTTAGAGAAACTTCACTGATGTTTAGAGAAAAGTAAAAAGAAAAGGAGACTGTCATTGGTAGATCAAGCCTATAAAATCCTAGCTATTCAGGCTAAGATCCTGAGGATTGTAGTCCAAAGCCAGTCCAGACAGAAAAGTTTAACAGGATAGACTCCATTCCCAAAACAAACAATATAAAGCAGGGATGAGCTGGACGCCAGTGGCTCATGTCACTTAGCAATAATCAAACTATTAAGGAAAACTTTTTTTTTTTTTTGGTGCCAACACTGGATGGGGTTTGAACTCAGGGCCTGGGCACTGTCCCTTAGTTTTTGCTTAGGACAGTGCTTTGTCAAGGCTGGCACTCAACTACTTGGGTAACAGCTCTACTTCTAGCTTTTTTTGGTAGTTAACTGGAGAGAAAAATCTCATGGACTAGCCAGGAATTGGTGGCTCACGCCTGTAATCCTAGCTACTCAGGAGGCTGAGATCTGAGGATCACAGTTCAAGGTCAGCCTGGGCAGGAAACTCCATGAGACTCATCTCCAACAATCCACTCAGAAAACCAGAAGTGACAATGTGACTCAAGTGGTAGAGTGGCTTTGAGCTGAAGAGCTGAGGGACAGCGCCCAGGCCGGGAGTTTAAGCCCCATGACTGACCCCGCCCCCCTCCAAAAAAAAAATCTCATGGACTTTCCTGCCTGGGCTGGCTTTAAACCTCAATTCTGAAATGTCAGCACTTAATAAAGCCAATCAAGGCCCTCAATTTAAGCCATTGGCAAGTATCTGATAAATATCTGGTTAAATAATCTACTGTATGTGAGGGGGAAAATCCACACAAAACAATGTTAAAGAACACACACACATGCACATACACATATATACATGTGCGTGCCACAAAAGAAGGCTATTTTCCAAGAGACTAAGAGACTCCTGTCTCTTGGAACAGAGGTCCAAGTGGGGTAGTAAGCCAGTGTGTTTGCACAATGGTAGAGACAGTCTTTTGGAAAGATTATCAGACCTATTTTGTGTGGCTAGAGCTTAGAACTAGAAACAATAGGAAATATTACAAGCCAACATCTTTCCTCAGACAATGAAGACTTCCCCAAAGCTGAAACTGTTCAGCAATGTTAAGAGCTGCCTCAAAAAGCACTGAGCTCCTCCTAACTGAATAGAGCCCAACAAACCAGCATTAAGGAGGCTTCTTTTCTTGTTTGTTTTTATTTTGGGTTATCTATCTTTCTACCTTCCTTCCTTCCTCCCTCCCTTCCTTCCTCCCTCCCTCCCTCCCTCCCTCCCTCCCTTCCTTCCTTCCTTCCTTCTTCCCTCCCCTCCACCAGTTACTGGGGTTTGAACTGAGGGCTTCACCTTGGATTGGCTTTATTGTTCAAGGCTGGCACTCTACCACTTGACATGTCTCTAACCAGGCTTTTTGCTGGTTAATTGGAGATGGAGTCTAGCAGACTTTTCTGTCTGGGATTGATTCAAATCATTATCCTCCAGATCTGACATGCAGTATGGATGCTTTTTTTTTTTTTTGTCGGTCGTGGGGCTTGAACTCTGGGCCTGGGCGCTGTCCCTCAGCTCTTCAGCTCAAGGCGAGCGCTCTACCACTTGAACTACAGCGCCACTTCCGGTTTTCTGGTGGTTTATTGGAGATAGGAGTCTCACAGTCTCTCCTGCCCGGGCTGGCTTTGAACCGTGATCCTCAATCTCAGCCTCCTGAGTAGCTAGGATTACAGGCGTGAGCTACCAGCGCCCGGCAATAAGGATGCTTTTAAGCAATGGGCAAGGACCAGTTGAGACCTCAACAAATCACACCCAAATCTAGCCTATGTTCACCTATTCTTCTCAGCATGTCCTTGTCATTTGATATAATTATCTTAGTCTCACATTAAGTTTAGGCATTCTATAAGCTTTTCTCCTTGTTTTGATTTTATTTTTGTTAGAATCATCTTCTATAATTTGGTGTCTTTTTTTTTTTTTTTTTAACCAAACAGACAAATGCAAAAACACAGATAAACAAACTACACTTTTATTTTTCTGAGACAGGGTCATAATAACCTGGCCTGGGTTGGACTCAAATTTGTTGAATCTCCTGCCTCTGACTCCCAAATGACTTACACACTGACTTACTTAATATGTGTGGTGCTCTCTTCTATCTCTAAATTCATTTTGTTGGTCCCGCACTTTCCTTGATTAAATGAATGATTAAGTTGCAATTATTCTTTTCTTACAACTTTGATTTCTACTATGAGGTGTCCTCCCCCCTCCTTCCCGCTCCTTTTTTTTTTTTTTTGGTCGGTCGTGGGGCTTGAACTCTGGGCCTGGGTGCTGTCCTTTAGCTTTTCAGCTCAAGGCTAGCGCTCTACCACTTGAGCCACAGCACCACTTCCTGTTTTCTGAGCGGTTTATTGGAGGCCTGAGCCACCAGTGCTCAGCTACCTTTTCCTTTTTCTTAGAGAAGGTCTTGCTATATGGCTTAGGCTGGCCTTAAACTCATGGTCCTCTTGAATCAGCCTCTGAAGTGCTACGATTACAGACATGTGTTACCACACCCAGTTTGATTTCTACATTCTTCTGGCCAAGTACTCTCTGGAATGAGGTTCATTTACTTCTCCAATCAAAACAGTAGAACTGCGGGCACCCCGGTGGCTCACATCCATAATCCTAGCTACTCATGATTATGAGATCTGAGGATCGTGGTTCAAAGTCAACCTGGGCAGGAAAGTCTGTGAGACTCTTATCTCCAATAAACCACTAGAAAACCAGAAGTGGCGCTGTGGCTCAAGCGGTAGAACACTGGCCTTGAGCTGAAGAGATCAGGGACAGCGTCCAAGCCCAGAGTTCAAGCCCCACGACCAACATAACAAGAACAAAAACAAAAACAAACAAAAAAAAAAACAGTATAACTGGCTGGGCACCGGTAGCTCATGTTTATAATCCTAGCTATTCAGGAGGCTGATTTTTAGGATTGTGGTTGAAGCCAGCCCAGACAGGAAAGTCTGTGGAGACTCTTACCTCCACTTAGCCAACAAAAAGCCAGAAGTGGGGCTGGGAAGGTGGCTTAGTGGTAGAGTGCTTGCCTTGCATGCATGAGGCCCTGGGTTCCATTCCTCAGCACCACATAAGCAAAAAGAAAAAAGCCAGAAGTGGCGCTGTGGCTCAAGTGGTAGAGCGCTAGCCTTGAGCTGAAGAGCTGAGGGACAGCGCCCAGGCCCAGAGTTCAGGCCCCACAACCGGACCCCCCCCCCCCAAAAAAAAAAAAAAAAGCCAGAAGTGAAGATGTGGCTCAAGTAGTAGAGCACCAGCTTTGAGCAAGACAGTGAAGGGACAGGGCCCAGGCTCCCAGTTCAAGCCTCAGGACCAGCACACACACACACACACACACACAAAAAGCAAAACACAATTACTTTAATTTCTCTTACTTCAGGAATAGCCCAATTGGGTGATCTATACTTACCATCAAACTGATAGTGCATGGTTTGATGGATACGTTCTGTTACACTGGCCAACCAGTCTTGGAAGGATAAGGTTACCTGTGCCTCATCCAACAACTGACCACAAACTAGAAAAAGAAAAAACTGTTAGTAACTTTAATTTTCTTTTATAATAAATAATTGAAGTTTGAAAAAAGTTAGTGTTTGTACAGAAAATAAGAGACCAAAAAAGTGAAATCCAAAGAAACTGGATAAACTAAATGAAAAGTTAATACAAAATCACTGTACATATTTATTTATGTGTGATAATTCAATATAGTTTTTTTTTTTGTCAGTCGTGGGGCTTGAACTCTGGGCCTGGGCACCGTCCCTGAACTCTTCAGCTCAAGGCTAGCACTCTACCACTTGAGCCACAAGGCCACTTCTGGTTTTCTGGTGGTTTATTGAGGATAAGAGTCTCACAGACTTTCCTGCCCAGGCTGGCTTTGAACCATGATCCTCAGATCTCAGCCTCCTGAGTAGCTAGGATTACAGGCATGAGCCACCAAGTGCCTGGCTTAAACGTTATTATTATTTTTTAAATATTAGTAATGGGACTTGCACTCAGGGCCTAGGCACTGTCTCTTAGCTTTTTCTGCTCAAGGCCAATGCTCTACCACTAGAGCCACAGCTCCAGTTCTGGCTTTTTTGTGATTACTTGGAGATGAAGAATCTCAAAACTTTTCTGCTTCAGATGGCTTTGAGCCATAATGCTCAGATCTCAGCCTTCTGAGTAGTTAGGATTACAGGTGTAAGCCACTGGTGCTCAGCTTAAGACTTTTTTTAAAAATGCTTATCCTGGGGTTTCAACTCAGGGGCTGGATACCTTTTTTTTTTCTCTCTAGGCTAGCACTCTACCACTTGAGTCACAGCTCTATTTCCAGCTTTTTGGTAGTTCTTTCTTTCTTTCTTTCCTTCTTTCTCCCTTTCCCTCTTTCTTTCTTTCGAAAAGAATCTAGGGCTGGGAAGGTGGCTCAGTGGTAGAGCGCTTGCCTTGCATGCCTGAGGCCCTGGGTTCGATTCCCCAGCACACATAAGCAAAAAGAAAAAAGCCGGAAGTGGCGCTATGGCTCAAGTGGTAGAGCGCTCGCCTTGAGCTGAAGAGCTGAGGGACATCGCCCAGGCCCAGAGTTCAGGCCCCACGACCGGACCCAAAAAAAAAAAAAAGAAAAGAATCTAATAGACTTTCCTGCACAGGGTGGCTTTTGGACCAGGATTCTCAGATCTCAGCCTCCTGAGCAGCTAGGATTATAGGTATGAGCCACCAATGCCTGGCTTTTTTTTTTTTTTTTTTGCCAGTCCTGGAGCTTAAACTCAGGGCCTGAGCACTGTCCCTGAGCTTCTTTTTACTCAAGGCTAGCACTCTAGCACTTCAGGTACAGTGCCACATTCAGCTTTTTCTGTTTATGTGGTGCTGAGCAATCGAACCCAGGGCTTCATGCATGCTAGGCAAGTACCCTACCATTAAGCCACATTCCCAGCTTCCCCATCCACCCCCCCTTTCTTTTTTTTAAAGAATATAAGGTGCTGGTAGTTCATGCCGCATGCTGATTCCTAGCTGCTTGGGAAACTGAAAGTGGGAGGATTTAAATTCAAAGCCAACTTGGGCTATAAAGCTCAAATAACCCCTTTTGAAAAAGAACTGGGAGTAGTGGTACACGCTTGTTATTCTAGGTACATAGGAAAGCTAAATTATGCAGTTCATACTCAGAAACATGCCTAGGCAAGAATCAAAATTCTGTACCAAATTAACCAGCAAGCTGGGTACCAGTTGCTTATTCCTGTAATCCTTGCTACTCAAGAGGCTGAGATTTGAGGACTGAGGTTCACAGCAAGCCTGGGAAGATAATAATAAGAGATGTTTTGTTGTTGTTGTTGTTGGTGGTGGTCATGAGGCTTGAACTCTGGGCCTGGGTGCTATCCCTGAGCTCTTCAGCTTAAAGATAGCACTCTACCACTTGAGCCACAGTGCCACTTCTGGTTTTCTGGTGGTTTATTGGAGATAGGAGTCTCATGGACTTTCCTGCCTGGGCTGGCTTTGAATTGCGATCCTCAGATCTCAGCTTCTTGAGTAGCTAGGATTAGGAGGTGTGAGCCATGGGTGCCAAGCTCTTTTTGTTTTTATAAGATCCTGGGGCTTAAACTCAGAGCTTGGGCATTGATTCCTAGATTTTTTTTGCTCAAGGCTCTACCGCTGAAGCTACACTGCCACCTGCTTTTTTGGTGTTAACTGGTGGGTCTTTTTTGTGTGTGTGAGTGTGTGTGCATGCGTGTGTGTGTGTGTGTGTGTGTGTGTGTGTGTGTGTGTTTAATTGAAAATCTCATGGACTTTCTTGCCCTGGCTGGCTTCTAACCAAAATCTCAGCTTCCTGAGTAAGTAGGATGAATAGCTGGTGAGATACCAGCACCAGACAAGATATAGTCTTATTGCAATTAACTGGAAAAAAACAGAAGTGGAGGTGTGACTCAAGTGGTAAAGCACCAGCATTGATTTAAAAAGTTAAGGAAGTATGGGAAGCTCAGAGTTCAAGCCTCAGTAGCAATGGGCACACACACATACACACATACCACCTGAAACCCAAAATCAAACAAAAACCCCCTTCACCAAGTAGTAACATTTTATAAAATGACAGTACAATATTCAATCAGGAAAATGAAATGGACAGAATCCAGTGACCTGATTCATATCTCACCAGTTTCTACATGCACATGTGTAGTATGTGTGCATATGCCCTATGCAACTTGTCACATGTAGATTGTGTGACCAATATAGTCAAAACACAAAAGCATTCTATCACACAACTCTTTTCTATTAATCCCTAGCAACCAATAATCTGTTCTCTGTCTCCATAATTATAGATGGTATTTTATTTTGACCATGATTTGAAAATTGGTGAGATGGGAGACTCAGCTCATATAAATCTATATGCTGCTAATGTTTATACTGATGTTTAGCACTCTTTGGGAGACAATATGCAATTATTCCTTTTGCTTACTGCTTCTGACTTTTTCAGGAACATTTTCTACTGCTGTATACTATTCTACAGAGGGAGACTTACCCTGCCTTTTTAATGAAGAAGCAACAACAGGCTTTTTTAGGCCACTCTTCCTTAGACTGCTGCTCACTGCATCTTGAGGAATTAGTGACCTATTCATTTGTGCACCTAAATCACAGATTATTAAAGTGATTAAAAATGTTTGTGGAATATATAAACTGATTTGACATTTAATTCTAAAGAGTCTGAAACAAGCTGAGTAAGATGGCTCAACCCTGTAATCTCAGTTATATGGGAGGAACAGATGGGGGATTGTGGTTCGAAGCCAACCTGGGCAAAAGGAAGTTGTAGAGATTCCATCTGAACCAATGGCCAAGTGGGGTGGCACACATCTGTTATCCCAGCTATGGGGGAAGTACACTGGCTGGACAAAGTGACCTGTTCCTTAGCCCTAGTCACACAGGGAGGCACAAGTAGGAGGATCACAACCCTCCAGCCTGGACATAAGTCCCTACCTTGAAAATAACCACTGTAAAAAGGGGTTCAAGTGGTAAAGCACTTGCCCAGCAAGCACTAATCCCCGAATTCAATTTCCATTATTTAAAAAAAAAAAAAAAGGCTTGGAAGAGTCTAAAACACAGTGTTTGCTAATTTCTAGGTTAGCATCACACTTCTAAGAGGAAATAAACATTATCTTTTATACATAAAATGTTAACTTTTTATGCTGTTTATAGAATATTAATGGTGAAAATAGAAATGAAAGGAAGAAAAGAATTCACCCATTGTTCTTACCTGTCAGAATAATAATTAACTCTCTGATGAGCCATCTTCCTAGCTTGTTTTGCTGCCCCCTTTTTTTTAATCAGCTGTGGGGATTGAACTCAGGGCCTAAGCACTGTCCCTGAGCTCTTTTGCTCAAGGCTAGCACTCTACAACTTTGAGCCACAGCACCACTTCTAGTTTTTGAGTGGTTAATTGGAGAGTCTCACAGGGTCTTTTATGTGTGGGCTGGCTTTGAACTGCCATCCCCAAATCTCAGTCTCCTGAGTAACTAGGATTACAGGCATGAGTCACCAGTGCTGGATGCTTTTTTTATTTTAGTAGCTATAATTATACTAAGGTTGCCAGATTAGAAAGAAAAAGAATAAAAAAATTCTTTTGAATGTAGATAATTTTTTAGGCTAAGCATATTTCAAATATTACATTGGAAATATTATACTAAATGATTAGTTATTTAAAATTCAAGGTCTATTGAGCATTCTATGCTTCATAAGACTTCCTAAGTGACCTAAACATTTCTCTCCAAGAAGGGTTGGGGGAGTAGGTCAGTGGCAGACTGCTTGGCTAGTATGCACAAGGTCTTGAGTTCAATCCCTAGCACTGGAAACTTAAAATGAGCAAAGATTACACATAATTGCTGGGGTTCAGTGAAAGACAGAGCTTAGTAGAATAATGTAAAGAGACAATATCACCAAACAATAAAACAGGCTCTCACCAGTCACTTCATCCTTCTTCCTCTTCTTTGGCTTAGAGGCAGCAGCCTCACATGCTGATACAGTTGATTCTGAATGGCAACCTAATTGGGGCACAATAGTCTCTTTAAGACCTAAAAAGAAAAGGTTTCTAAATTACTAACTGTTCAAGAGTAACGATGGGCCTCAATCTAGAGAAAATATTAATTTATAAGAAATCAAAATCCTCAAAACAAAGAATGCAGTCTTTGCTTTAAAATAAATTTCTTGAAAGAACTGTGAAAAACATGTGTTTTTGCTTATAGTTTATTAAATTGGTAAAGAGGCTCTACCAGGCTGGGGCTATCACTCAGTGATAGAGTGCTTGCCTAGAATGAGGCCCTAGGTTTGACTCTCTATCACAGGAAAAACAAACCATCAAAAAAAACCAACTAGCCAGGAGCTGGTGACTCATGCCTGTAATCTTAGATACTCAGGAGGCTGAGATCTGAGGATCTTGGTTCAAAGCCAGACCAGGCAGAAAAGTTAATGAATTCTTTTTTTTTTTCTTGTCGGTCGTGAGGCTTGAACTCTGGGCCTGGGCGCTGTCCCTCAGCTCTTCAGCTCAAGGTGAGCGCTCTACCACTTGAACTACAGCGCCACTTCCAGTTTTCTGGTGGTTTGTTGGAGATAGGAGTCTCACGGTCTCTCCTGCCCGGGCTGGCTTTGAACCGCGATCCTCAGATCTCAGCCTCCTGAGTAGCTAGGATTACAGGCGTGAGCCACCAGCGCCCGGCCCAAGTTAATGAATTCTTATCTCCAATAATCTACCAAAAAGCCAGAAATGGAGCTGTGGTTCAAGTGGTAGAGTTCTAACCCTGAGCCAAACAAGCTCAAGGACAGTGCCCAGGCACTGAGTTCAAACTCCACTAGCACGTATGCACGCACACGTGCACACACACACACACACACACACACACACACACACACACACACAACAAAGTTGGGAGCTACTACCAGCTAAAAATTAAGATAAATTAGATGCTGGTGGCTCATGCCTGTAATCCCACCTACTAAGATGAAGATGGAATTCAGTCAGCCTGGGCAGGAAAATCTGACTTAAATCTTAATTAAACCAGAAAAAAGCCAGAAGAAAGTGGCTAGGAGAAAATGAGAGAAGGGGTGACATTATCCAAACAGAAATGTACTTATTACCTGACTTAAATAACAACTGCCACCACTTTGTACATCATCATCTTAACAATTGAAAATAAGCCAGAAGTGGATCTTAAGCTCAAGTTGTAGAGTACCAGCCTTCAGTGCAAAAGTTAAGCGAGCTTATAAGGCCCTGAATTCAAAACCTACTATTGGCATGGCACCCAACTAAAAAGATCATTAGGGCTGAGAATGTAGCTTAGTGGTAGAGTGCTTGCCAAGCACGCATGAGGCCCTGGTTAGTTTCCTCAGTACCACATAAACAGAAAAAGCTGGAAGTGGCACTGTGGTTCACGTTGGCAGAGCTCCAGCCTTGAGCAAAGAAGCTCAAGGACAGTGCCCAGGCTCTTAGTTCAAGCCCCAGGCCTGGCAAAAAACAAAAACAAAACAAAACAAAAAGATCACTAAGTTGGGCACTGGTAGCTGATGCATGTAACTGAGGCAATTGAGAGGCTAAGATCCAGCACCACTATTAGGGAGGTGGAGGCAGGATTACAAGTTCAAGGCCACCTTATCTCAAATGCAGAATAAAAACAAAAGGAATGGAGCACTGGGTGGCTTACACCTATAATCCTAGCTATTCATAGGAAGCTGAGATCTGAGGATTGAGGTTTGAAACCAGACTGGGAAGGCAAAGTCCATGAGAGTCTCATCACCAATTAACCATCAGAATTGGAGCTGTGGAGCTGGGTGCCAGTGGCTCATGCCTGTAACCTAGCTACTCAGGAGGCTGAGATCTGAGGATCTTGGTTCAAAGTCAGCCCGGGCAGGAAAGTCCGTGAGACTCTTATCTCCAGTAAAATCACTAGAAAACCGGAAGTGGTGCTATGGCTCAAGTGGTAGAGTGCTTGCCTTGAGCTGAAGAGTGCACGGACAGCGGACAGTGCCCAAGCCCAGAGGTCAAGCCCCACAACTGGCCAAAAAAAGAATTGGAGCTGTGGTTCAAGTAGCAGAACATAAGACCTGAGTGAAAAAGCTCTGGGACAGCAAACACCCAGGCCCTGAGTTCAAGCCCCAGGATGCACACATGCACACATACACACAAAAGGCTGAGTCCACAGGTCAAGTGGTAGAACCCTCAACCAAGCATGAGGCCCAAGCAACTACTGCTGCTTGGGAAAAATGTATTTTATTTTATTTATTTTTTGTCGGTCGTGGGGGCTGAACTCTGGGCCTGGGCACTGTCCCTCAGCTCTTCAGCTCAAGGCTAGCGCTCTACCACTTGAGCCACAGAGCCACTTCTGGTTTTTTCTGCTTCTGTGGTGCTGAGGAATTGAACCCAGGGCCTCATGCATGCGAGGTAAGCACTCTACCACTGAGCCACCTTCTCAGCCCCCCAAAATGTTTTTTATTTGAATTAAATAGCAATTGTGAAGCCAGGTACAGGTGGATCATGCATGTAATCCTAGCTACTCAGGAAGCTGAGATCTGAGGATTGTGGTTCAAAGCCAGCCTAGGCAGGAAAGTCCACGAGACTCTTATCTCCAATAAATCACTCAGAAAACTGGAAGTGGCACTGTGGCTCAAGTGGTAGAGCACTCGCCTTGAGCTAAAGAGTTGAGGACAGCACCCAGGCCCAGAGTTCAAGCTCACAACTGACCAAAAAATTATGTCCGATGTTGCTAGAACAATGTATAGTACATCAGTGGAATACTTTGTCATTTATTTATTTTTTGGTGTGGTCGTGGGGCCTGAACTCTGGGCCTGGGCGAGTCCCTCAGCTCTTTAGCTCAAGGCTAGCACTCTACCATTTGAGCCACAGCGCCACTTCCAGGTTTTTTTAAATTCTGCTTATGTGGTGCTGAGGAATCGAACCCAGGGCCTCATGCATACAAGGCAAGCACTCTACCACTGAGCCACCTTCCCAGCCCCACTTTGTCATTTTAGAATAACATAGTAGTGGTGTCAATTATACCACTTACCACTAGAATCAAAATTTAGGAAGTCTGAGAATTCCTGAGCCAATGTCTCATCACTGGCAAAGGCACAGATGCAGGCAAAGAAATGAATGCATCTCTGGGCTGCCTCATCCTTAGAGGCACTTGACTTGTGTGATTTCAGAGTCTGGCAAGAGCAGAAGAAGCGGCGCTCTGGCAAACTTCTGGCACTGATTTTCTGCACAAAAGATGTATGCAAATATCCCAAGCTATGCTTCTGGCTTGCCTTGCATTTTACTACCAAGATGTTCTTAGTAATCCTCTGTACCAGGGGACCTGTGGGTTCTGTGGCCAACTGCCAGATGGTCTGTTTGGTTTCTGGAGAGGCCTGCATAGCGTTGAGGACTGAACTCTTCAGGGTCAGAGGGGTGGCCTCTGCCTGGCAGTTCACTGCCAGCTTGATGTGCTGGCACTGGTTTTCCACAACACCCTGAGTGGCAGCTTTTAAACATGAGGGGACATAACACCGTCCAGAGCTCAGCTGAGTGATGATTGTCCCATCCACTGTTTGGATTGTTGTCTCTGAAACACCTAGCTCCACAAAACATCGGTAATCAGGGCCTCGGTCCCTTTGCCGCACAGAGTAGACCTGCAGATCAGAGCCTGTGATGATTTTGACAGCTTCCACACTTGGCTGCTTTCGTGCACCATAGCGAAATATAGTTCCACATGTCTTGTTCTTACAGCTCAGGCCTCGGGTCCCATTGTATGTTCCACATCGGGGACACTTTCTGATTCCCCTCAATGTGGCCTTCCCCAAGTCAGATAAGAAAGCTGGGACTTTAGTTCTCACAGAGTTTGGTTCCATTTTTCACAGGCCTAGAAAGACAAGGTCATTGGCATGAGTAAACATTCACATATACAAAAAGCAAAAACTTCTCATGGTATTTACAAAGCAAAATGAAAGAGGCAAATCATACCACAAAGCAATATAAATCATTGAATACAATAAAATGGAAGAAATTTTGCTCTTCATATCGTGTGTGTGTGTGTGTGTGTGTGCGCGCGTGTGTGTGTTGGTCCTGGGGCTTGAACTCAGTATCTAGGCACACTCACAGAGCGTTTGTGCTTAAGTCTATTGCTCTACCACTTTGAGCCACAGCATCATTTCCAGTTTTTTTGTAGTTTAGTTAAGTGGAGATAAGAGTCTCACAGCCGGGCACTGGTGGCTCATGCCTGTAATCCTAGCTACTCAGGAGGCTGAGATCTGAGGATCACAGTTCAAAGCCAGCCCGGGCAGGAGAGACCAGACCGTGAGACTTCTATCTCCAATAAACCACCACAAAACCGGAAGTGGCACTGAAGCTCAAGTGGTAGAGCGCTCGCTTTGAGCTGAAGAGCTGAGGGACAGCGCCCAGGCCCAGAGTTCAAGCCCCACGACCGACAAAAAAAAAAAAAAAAAAAAAAAGTCTCACAGACTTTTCTGCCTGGGCTGGCTCTGAACTGCAATCTTCAGATTTCAGCCTTCTGAATAGTTAGGGTTACAGGCATCAGTCACCTCTGTACATTAAAAAAAAAAATACTATTTTAGGAATCAAAGTACTTCCAAGTATTTCTCTATACTCAATCTGTTCTATATAATGATCAAAGTTACTTAATCAAATATATATATTTTTATTATTTTATTTTATTTTATTTTTTGCTGGTCATGGAGCTTGAACTCTGGGCCTGGGCTCTGTTCTGAGCTCTTCAGCTCACAGCTAGTGCTCTACCACTTGAGCCATAGCACCCACTTCCAGCTTTTTCTGTGTACGTGGTGTTGAGAAATCGAACTCAGGGCCTCATGCATGCAAGGCCCTGAGCCACCTTCCCAGATCTATATTTTTATTTTTTGCCAGTCCTGAGGCTTGAACTCTGGGCCTGGGGCATGGTCCTTGAGCTCCTTTTGCTCATGGCTAACTCTACCACTTGAGCCACAGTACCACTTCTAGCTTTTTCTGTGATTAATTGGAGCTAAGAGTCTCACAGACTTTCCTGACCAGGCTGGTTTGGAACTCTGTGATCCTCAGATCCCAGCCTCCTAAGTAGCTAGGATTACAGGCATGAGCCACTGGCACCTGGTGAATCTTTTGTTTTGTTTTGTTTTTGGAAAGTTTTTGTAAGGATTTTAGTATAACAAGGTTAAAGTAGGGAGAAATATGAAAAAGAGAAACCTTATCTGCTCCTCATGCAAGAATGGGAGTTAAAGCTTCAAAGTGGTCAGCCAGGCCTAATTACTCAGAAAGCTGAGATCTGAGAGTCATGGTTCAAAGCTAGCCTGGGCAGGAAAGTCCATGAGACTCATCTCCAAGTAACCACCAAAAAGCTGAAATGTTGTTTGGGTTAAGTGGCAGAAGGCCAGCCTTGAGCAAAAAAGCCAAATGAGGGCTAGGGAATGTGGCTTAGTGGTAGGGTACTTGCCTAGCATGCATGAAGCCCTGGGTTCGATTCCTCAGCACCACATAACAGAGAAAGCTGGAAGTAGTGCTGTGGCTCTAGTGGTAGAGTGCTAACCTTGGGCAAAAGAATCTCAAGGGCAGTGCTCAGGCTCTGAGTTCAAGCACCAGGCCTCCCACCCCCCCCCCCCCCGAAAAAAAAAAAAGCCAAATGAGAGCTTGAGGCTATGAGTTCAAGTACCATTACCATCACAAAAAACAAAGGAGTTAGAATGTTGTTTTTTTTCTTTTTTGGTCGGTCATGGGACCTGAACTCTGGGCCTGGGCACTGTCTCTCAGCTCTTCAGCTCAAGGCTAGTGCTCTACCACTTAAGCCACAGCGCTACTTCCAGCTTTTTCTGCTTATGTGGTTCTGAGGAATCGAACCCATGGCCTCATGCAATGCAAGGCAAACACTCTACCACTGAGCCACCTTCCCAGCCCAGAATGGTGGTTTTTATATGCAGTTTTTATACTTTCTGAACTGGGGGAATATATGAGGTCATGTCATCTAGAAACTCCTAATCCTCAGACAATGGTTTTGGGTAGGTAAGATGTATGAGGCCACCCAAAACACAATTTTCAGGACTTCCTTTTTGTTGTTGTTGTTGTTGGTCGCGGGGCTTGAACTCTGGGCCTGGGCGCTGTCCCTGTGCTCTTCAGCTCAAGGCTAGCGCTCTACCACTTGAACTACAGCTCACTTCCAGTTTTCTGGTGGTTAATTGGAGATAAGAGTCTCACGGTCTCTCCTGCCCAGTCTGGCTTTGAACCGAGATCCTCAGATCTCAGCTTCCTGAGTAGCTAGGATTACAGGTGTGAGCCACCAGCGCCCAGCTAGGACTTCCTTCATCCAGACATTCCTTTCCTTCTTTCAGTCTCTACCTACTCATAAAGAGTTCTCAGATTTTTACCATTTCAAAAAAAGTAGATTTAGAAAGCGCCTATGTCTCTAATCGTACATGTTAACAAGATACACAGATATCTTAATTTCATTAAAGACTGATGAGGAGGGAAGGTGGGTTCTTTTCCTTTCACCATTTCCCACAAAACCCAGATCCTACCTGTACCAGCTGCCAGGGCATCTGGAGAACAGTATAACCTGAATTTGTAAGACCTAAATATGACGATCAGAAAGGATAGGTAAAGGCATGATCACTTGCAGAGTAAATGGTATTACTTAGCCCAAAGGCTTCAGAAGATTGAACTCTATGGTGTAACAATGTAGACATTCTGTCTCCTCCTTCTTGACCAGCCAATGGCAAAGCTCCTGACCAATGTTCCACAATCTAGGATTCCCACTCCCCTAAATGGAGATCTTGGCAGTCTATAAGTAAATAAGAAAATAATATTAAAGTTATATATAGATGGGATGATTCTTTCTGAGTAATCAGATAGAACAGGGCCTGGGATACACCATACATAGTATATATGAGGTCCTGAGTTCAAGTCCTCAGCACCAAACAAAAACAACAACCACAAACCAACAAAAAACAAAACTCCACAGACTAACACATAAAATCTTATTCATTTTTTTTTTTTGGGGGGGGGGTCCGGTCATGGGGCTGGGCGCTGTCCCTCAGCACTTCAGCTCAAGGCTAGCGCTCTACCACTTGAGCCACAGCGCCACTTCCTGCTTTTTTCTTTTTGCTTATGTGATGCTGAGGAATTGAACCCAGGGCTTCATGCATGCAAGACAAGCGCTCTACCACTAAGCCACCTTCCCAGCCCCAAAATCTTACTCTTTAAGGCTTAAATTGCAAACCTTCAGATCTCAGCCTCCTGGTATTTAGTATTACAGGTGTGAGCCACTGGCTCCCAGCTATTTGTTTTTGAGTCAAGGTGTTGCTATGTAGTTCAGGCTGACCTTGAACTCATGATTTTTCTGCCTCAGCCTTCTAAGTGCTATGATTACAGGCGTGCACCCTCACATACATGTCAGTTTATAAACATACAAATGTAGGTTTCTGTTTTCATCAAATGGAGTTACATTGCATACATCATTCAGTTTGCTTTTTCCTCTTACTATTTAATACTACATTTCTATGTAAGCATATACAGCCTGAATCCATCCTTTTATGGCTGTTGAGTACTTTGTAGAGTTACTATTACAGTTTAGCCAGCTCCAGCAATATTTTTGTAGGGTTTTTCTTTTTGGCCTTGAACACAGGCCCTGGATGCTGTCCATGGGGTATTTTCTCTCAAGACTGGTGCACTACTGCTTGAGCCACAGTTCTATTTCTGGCTTTTTGCTGGTTAACTGGAGATAGTCTCAGGCTTTTCCTGCCCTGGCTTGTCTTTGAACCAGATCTAAGCCTCCTGAGTAGTTAGGATTACAGCATGAGTCACAGATGACTAGCTGGAATTCAAATAATTTTTAATTAATTAACCAAAGTATCTTAAGATTACGTAACATAACAAGAAATTTGTGGGCAAAGATGATCATTTAATATATAATCGTTACCAATCTTGTCTCACTTCCTAGAAGAATAAACTCAAGACAGATAAAACACAAGCTCAAAACAAGTTATTTTTCCTTTTTCTTTTTTTTGCTGGTCCAGGGGTTTGAACTCTGGGCCTGTGTATAGTCCCTGGGCTTTTGTGCACAAAACTAGCACTATACTACTAAAGTCACAACTCCACTTCCAGCTTTTTGTGGCTAACTGGAGATAAGTTTCATGATTTTTCTTGCCCAGGCTGGCTTGGAATTGCAATCCTCAGATCTCAGCCTCCTGAACAGTTAGGTGTTAACTGGCTTCATTTTTTTTTTCTTTTGCGGGGGGTTGGCGGGGGGGGGGGGGGGGCAGTCTGGTCAAGGGCCTGAACTCTGGGCCTGGGCGCTGTCCCTCAGCTCTTCAGCTCAAGGCTAGAGCTCTACTACTTGTGCCACAGCACCACTTCCAGCTTTTTTCTGCTTGTGGTGCTGGGGAATCGAACCCAGGGCCTCATGCATGCAAGGCAAGCGCTCTACCACTGAGCCACCTTCCCAGCCCCTCTTTGTTTTTTTTTTGTTTGTTTGTTTTTGTGAAAATACTGTACAGAGGTGTTACAATTACATGGGCAAGATAATGAGTACATTTCTTTTTTTTTTTTTTTTTTTGGGTCCGGTCGTGAGGCTTGAACTCTGGGCCTGGGTGCTGTCCCTCAGCTCTTCAGCTCAAGGCTAGCGCTCTACCACTTGAGCCACAGCACCTCTTCCGGCTTTTTTCTTATGTGGTGCTGAGGAATCGAACCCAGGGCCTCAGGCATGCAAGGCAAGTGCTCTACCACTGAGCCAACTTCCCAGCCCAATGAGTACATTTCTTATCAAGTATTGTAGCCTCCTCCTTTGTTTCCCCTTCCCATCCATTCCTATCCTCCCTCCTTTCACCCCCCCACCCCCTTCATTTGTTTTTAAGATAGAGTCTCACTATATTGCCAAGGCTGACCTTGAACTCCTGGGTGTAAGTGATTCTTTTCTGTCTCCCAAGTAGCTTGAACAACAGGCATATACCACCAAGCCAATGTCAAGTGGCAGAGGTCCTGCCTAACAAGGTGGTAGCCTGAGTTCTAACCCCAGTAGCAAAAAATATGTGTGTAGGACTGGGAATGTGGCTCAGTGGTAGAGTGCTTGCCTAGCATGCATGAAGCCCTGGGTTTAATTCCTTAGTACTGCATAAACAGAAAAAGCCGGAAGTGGCATTGTGGTTCAAGTGGTAGAATGCTAGCTTTGAGCAAAAGAAGCTTAGGGACAGTGCTCAGGCCTTGAGTTCAAGCCTCAGGACTGACAAAAAAAAAAAAAAAAGTGTGCATAGCTATCTGTATTTATATATTCTCAGAATGAGGATGGCCTAAATGATGTGAAACCCAAGTATATAAAATACTAAATCTTGCTGGGCACTAGTGGCTCACGCCTGTAATCCTAGTTACTCAGGAGGCTGAGATCTGAGGATTATGGTTCAGAGCCAGTCCGGGCAGGAAATGAGACTGATCTCCAATTAACCATCAGAAAACTGGAAGTGGTGCTGTGGCTCAAATGGTAGAGCGCTCACCTTGAGCTAAAGAGCTGAGCAACAGAGCCCAGGCCCAGAGTTCAAGTCCCATCACTGACAAAATAAACAAATAAAATAAAATAAATAAATAAATAAAAATACTAAATCTTCCCAGGAAATGGCCAGTGTTCTGTACTGTCTTTTTAGCAATTTTATGAGGCATTCTTTGCACACTATAAAATTTACGCATTTTAAGTGTTTGATTCACTAGTATTTATTAAATTGACATAATTGGGCACCCATCATTATAATCCAGTTTTAGCATGCTTCCATCACCCAAAAAAGAAATCATTTGTCATTTGTAGTCATTCACCATTCCCAGCCTTAGACCCAGGCAATCACTACTGTGCTTTCAGTCTCTACAGATTATCTTTTCTGGACATTTCATATAAATGGATGACTTTTTTTCCCTGAACATGTTTTCAAGGCTCTGCAATATTGCAGCATGCACTAGTTTCCTTTTTCTTTTCCTTTAGAGGCAGAGTTTCATTACATAGCCCAGAATGACGATGAACTCCTGCTATAGCCCAGACTGGCCCTAAGTTCCCAATTCTCCTATCTTAGCCCAATGTTGGGATTATACTTCTTTTAGGTATATGAAAAAATCATATTATGTTCAGTCTCCAGTCAATAAATATTGTATTGTCTATTACAAACAGTGCTGCTCAGAATATTAATGTCCAGGTATCTCCATGGACAGATGTCGCCATTTCTCTTGGACACACACACACACACACACACACACGGAACTGTTGGATGCTAGTGTTTAACTTAATTTTTGTACATTTTTTTATTGTAAAAATGCTGTACAGAAGGGTTACAGTTACATGAATAAGGTAATGAGTACATTTCCTATTGAGTGTTGTTGCCTCCTCCTTTAACTTTTTTTTTTTTTGGGGGGGGGGTCTGGTCATGGGGCCTGAACTCTGGGCCTGGGCGCTGTCCCTCAGCTCTTCAGCTCAAGGCTAGCACTCTACCACTTGAGCCACAGCGCCACCTCCAGCTTTTTTCTTTTTGCTTATGTGGTGCTGAGGAATCGAACCCAGGGCCTCAGGCATGCAAGGCAAGCACTCTACCACTGAGCCATCTTCCCAGCCACTCCTTTAACTTATTTTTAATTGTCACATAAAATATTACTGGGATGGGCTATCTGCCAGTGCCTCAAACTATAATTCTAGCTCCATAGGACTTAACTAGCAAAGAGAAGCTATCAATAGGCTCAGAGTTCAAGTCCCAGTAATGACATGAAAAAAAAAATTTACATATATATGTTTGTGGGGCTTGAAGTCTGGGCCTGGCACTGTCCTTCAGCTCTTCAGCTCAAGGCAATGTTCTACCACTTGAGCCATAGCACCACTTCTGGTTTTCTGGTATTTAATTGGACATAAGAGACACATGGACTTTCCTGCCTGGACTGGCTTTGAACCATGATCCTCAGATCTCAACCTCCTGAGTAGCTAGGATTACAGGTATGAGCCACCAGCACTGGGCATGCATATATATATATATATATATATATGTATATATATATATATATGTATGTATGTATGTATATTTTTGGTCGGTTGTGGGCTTGAACTCTGGGCTTGGGCGCTATCCCTCAGCTCTTCAGCTCAAGGCGAGCGCTCTACCACTTGAGCCACAGCACCACTTCTGGTTTTCTAGTGGTTTATTGGAGATAAGTTTCTCATGGACTTCCCTTGCCCGGGCTGGCTTTGAACCGTGATCCTTAGATCTCAGCCTCCTGAGTAGCTAGGATTACAGGAGTGAGCCACCAGTGCCCAGCTTATAAATATATTTAACACAGTGTGAATGAAACTCAATGGTACAGTACCTTCATAAATGTATGAAGTCCTGGGTTCAATCCCCAGCACCACACACAAGTTTACATAACTGGGTGTAGATGGCTCGTGCCTGTAATCTTTGCAACTCAGAAGGCTGAGATCTGAAGAATGCTGTTCCTAATCAGCCTGGGCAAACAAATCTGTGAGTCTCTTATCTCCAATTAGCCAGCAAAAAGTTGAAGTAGAGCTGTGGCTCAAGTGGTAGAGAATCAGCCTTGGGTGAAAAAGCCAAGCAAGAGCAAGAAGCTTCTGTTCAAGCTTCAGTTCCAGCACACAAAAAAAGTTCATATACATATATATACATATATGGCAACAATGTGATGTTTCAATACATGTAAATATTGTTTTATGTTCAAGTTGGGGTAAAAATATCTCTTCTATATCCTTCTTAGTTTAAGCAACTGCTAAACTATTTCCAAAAGTGGCTGTGTATTTTATATTCCCACCAGCAATGTAAGTGGGTTTCTACTTCTCTATTTCTTAGCCTCCATCACTAGCCATTTGGGTAAAGTGGGCATATACTCATTGTGCTTATATTTGTAAATCTCTAATAAGTAATTTTTTTGGCTGGTTCTGCTTGAACTCAAGGCCTAGGTGCCATCTTTGAGCTTATTTACTCAAGCATAGCGCTCTACCACTTGGGCTACAGCATCACTTCTGGCTTTTTCTGAGTAGTTTTTTTTTTTTTTTTTTGAGATAATGTCTCCAAGGCTTTTCTGGCTGAGCTGGCTTCAAACTGTAATTCTCAGATCTCAGCCTCCTGGGTAGCTAGAATTACAGGCTAGAGCCACCAGTTCCTGGCAAATAATGATGTATTTTTATTTATTTATCTTTGGTGTGTGTAACTAGGGCTTGAACTCTGGACCAGGACACTGTCCTTTAACTCTTTTGCTCAATGCTGGTGCTCTATAACATGAATAATGCCTCCATTTCTGGCTTTTTGGTGGTTAACTAGAGATAAGAATGTCACATGGACTTGGGGTTAAAGACATGGCTCAGGTGGTAGGGCCCCTGACAATGAGCATCAAGTGTAAGATACCAAGGCCAACCTCTGGTTTCTCACCACAAAAAAAAAAAAAAAAAGGCCAGAAAACATATGGACTTTCCTGCCCAGGTTGGCTTTGAAGTTTGATTCTCAGACCTCAGCCTTCTAAGAAGCTAGGATTAAAGGATTAGAGCTAGGATTAAAGCCACTGATGCTTGGTGTAAATAATAATATTGAGCATTTCTCATCTTAATTTAGCCATTTAAAATTATTATATGAAAAAAGCCACATATGATTCCATTGAAATGAACTATCCAGAATGGGAATACATGTAGAAGTAGATTAAGAAGTTGCCAGGACTGGATAGAAGAGTTGACAGTTGACTGCTGTCTGGTATGAGGTTTCTTTTTGGGGTGGTAAAAGCTTGTATAATTTCATGGATATATTAAAACCTCTAATCTATATCAATTTTTAAAAAGGTAAACTTTATGCTAAATGAATAGTATTTGTTTTTAGTGTTTTCCTTTCTTTCTTTCTTTCTTTTTTTTTTTTAATTTTTTTTTGGGGGGGGTCCAGTCGTGGGGCCTGAACTCTGGGCCTGGGCGCTGTCCCTCAGCTCTTCAGCTCAAGGCTAGCGCTCTACCACTTGAGCCACAGCGCCACTTCCGGTTTTTTCTTTTTGCTTATGTGGTGCTGAGGAATCGAACCCACGGCCTCAGGCATGCAAGGCAAGCGCTCCACCACTGAGCCACCTTCCCAGCCCTCTTTCTTTCTTTCTTTTTTTTTTGTGGTCATGGGGCTTGAACTCGACCTGGGCAAGATTTATATATTGCAACTCTAGGCTGAGATCTGAAGAATGCTGCTCCTAGTCAGCCTTTGCAGGTAAATCTGTGAGCCTCTAATCTCCAGTTACCTGGCAAAAAGCTGAAGTAGAGCTATGGTTCAAGTGGTAGAGAGCTAGCCTTGGGTAAAAAAGCCAACCAAGAGAAAGAAGGCTTTTTACTTTTGCTCAAGGTTAGTGCTCTAGACTTTGAGACACAGAACCATTTCTGGTTTTCTGGTAGTTAATTGGAGATGAGTCACACGGAGACTCTAGCTTGGAACTGTAATCTTCAGATCTTCCTGAGGAGCTAGGATTACAGATGTAAACCACACCTGGCTGATGTGTGGTTTTTGAAATAAATCAAGCATCCATAGAACAGCACTGAACTGATTCTTGAGTGTTTGTGGGTCTCTTCAATGGCAGTCTCTTTGGAACCATATATTGGAGGATATTAAGGTCTACCGTGATCCCTGGACACATTCAGTGTATTTAAGACAGGGTTTTGTTATGTAGTTTAATCAGTGAACAGTATTTCAATAAAGCTGTTACTATTCTCAAATGCAAAAGGACTGATTTCGTTTCTTTTTTGTCAGTCCTGGGGCTTGAACTCAGATCTTGGACACTGTCCCTGAGCTTCTTTTGCTCAAGGCTAGCACTTTACCATTTGAGTCACAGCTCAAGCCTTTTCTGTTTATGTGATATTGAGGAACTGAACCTAGCGCTTCATGCATGCTGGGTAAGCACTCTACAACTAAGCCACATTCCCAGCCTCAAAAGGACTAATTTCTTGCGTGAGGTGGAGCTGCCAGTGTCTGGAAATGAAGCTGTGGAACTTTAGCTTTGAGCAAAAAAAAGCCCAGGAATAGCACCCAGGTCCTGAATTCAAGCTCCAGGACCAGCACACAAAAGAAAAAAGAAAAATATTGCACTACAATTAAGGGGAAAGGACATAAAAAGATTGCAATAAGGGCTGGAGTTGCATATTACTTGCTAGGACATGAAAGGTCTAAACTTGATCTCCGACAACACACACACTGTCAACACACAAAGGCCATTAAAAAAAAGAATTTAAATGTGTGAAAAGATACTCAACCATACTGTAACAACAGTATTTTCTTTTCTGGGGGGTCTGGTCGAGGGCCTGAACACTGGGCCTGGGTGCTGTCCCTTAGCTCTTCAGATCAAGGCTAGTGCTCTAACACTTGAGCCATAGCGTCACTTCCAGTTTTTTTTTTTTCTGCTTATGTGGTGCTGAGGAATCGAACCCAGGGCCTCATGCATGCAAGGCAAGTGCTCTACCACTGAGCCACCTTCCCAGTCCCAACAACAGTATTTTCTGTTGTTGGTCATGGGGCTTGAACTCCAGGCTTGGGTGCTTGCTGTCCCTAAGCTTTTCTGCTCAATACTAGTATTCTATCACTTTAAGCCACAGCTCCACTTCCAGTTTTCTGGTGGTTAACTCGAGATAAGAGTCTCATGGAGTGGCTGGGAAGGTGCCTCAGTGGTAGAGCGCTTGCCTTGCATGCCTGAGGCCCTGGGTTCGATTCCCCAGCACCACATAAGCAAAAAGAAAAAAGCCAGAAGTGGCGCTATGGCTCAAGTAGTAGAGCGCTAGCCTTGAGCTGAAGAGCTGAGGGACAGCGCCCAGGCCCAGAGTTCAAGCCCCACGACTGGACCCCCCCCCCCCCCAAAAAAAAAATACAAATAGAGTCTCATGGATTTTCCTGCCTGGGCTGGCTTTGAACTGTGATTCTCAGAGCCACCAGCACCGGCTCAGTATTTTTTTTTTTTAAGTGTCAGGAGCAGGGGTGCAACTTAGGCATAGAGAACTTACTAGTATGCTCAAAGGTCTGGTTTTGATCTCCAGCATTGAAAACACAAGATTAACACTTGTGCAAAGTGACAGAAAAAAGATGAATTATCACTGAAGTAATGAGGATGTATAAAGAAATGATCTCCATTATTGGTGTGAGTAAAAACTGCAAAACCCTTGAAAGGAACATAAATTAAATGGAATACACATACTTTGCCACAGCAATTCCATGAGCCATATGGAATTTAGGTTCCCTAAGATTTTATGAACTATACTGGCACATGTACAAAAAGTCCATAAAGGAGCTGAATGCCAGTGCCTCGTGCCTATAATACTATCTATTCGGGATATTTCTGAAGCCAGCTTGGGCAAGAAAGTCTGAGACTCTTATCTTTGATCAAATACTAAAAAGTTGGAAATGGAGCTGTGGCTCAAGAAGCAGAGCATGGGGCTGGGAAGGTGGCTCAGTGGTAGAGTGCTTGCCTTGCATGCGTAAGGCCCTCGGTTCCATTCCTCAGCAGCACATAAGTAGAAAAAAACCGGAAGTGGCGTTATGGCTCAAGTGGTAGAGCACTAGCCTTGAGCTGAAGAGCTGAGGGGCAGCGCCCAGGCCTCATGACCAACAACAAAAAGAAAAGCAGAGCATTAGCTTCCAGTACAAAAGCTCAAGGAGAGTACCTAGGCCCTGATTTAAAGCTCCAGGACCAACACACACGCGCACACGCACACACACACACACACACACACACACACACTCTCTCTCTCTCTCTCTCTCTCTCTCTCTCTCTCTCTCTCTCTCTCTCTCCATAAAGGGACACTCACTGCAAGATTACCAGCAATTAGCTGGGTGGCTCACACCCGTAATCCTAGCTAGCTACTCAGGAGGCTGAAGTCTGAGGATCACAGTTTGAAGCCAGTCCAGACAGTAAAGTCTCTGAGACTCTTATCTCTAATTAACCACTCAAAAACTGGAAGTGGAGGGCTGGGAAGGTGGCTCAGTGGTAGAGTGCTTGCCTTGCATGCATGAGGCCCTAGGTTCATTTCCTCGGCACCACATAAGTAGAAAAAGCTGTAAGTGGCGCTGTGGCTTAAGTGGTAGAGTGTTAGCCTTGAGCTGAAGAGCTGAGGGACAGCGCCCAGGCCCAGAGCTCAGGCCCCATGACTGGCAAAAAAACCCAAACAAACAAAAAACAAAACAAAAAAACTGGAAGTGGAGTTGTGGCTCAAACTCATAGAGCCCTAGCCTTGAGCAGAAAAACTCTCAGACTGTACCCTGAGTTCAAGCCCCACAAGGGGACCAAACAAACAAACAAACAAAAAAGGCGGACTGATAGGTAACAAGTGTCAAGGTATATTATGGAGTGACAAAAAGTGTAGTGCTTTGTGTATAATATGCTACCCAGTTTTGAAAGATGTGTCTATTGCCTCAGAAGTGACTTGGGACTTGGGAAAACAAGAGGGTGGGAAGCATATTTACTTTTCACTGTTTTGTACTGCTTGCATTTCAACACATGTACTAGTAAGTTATTATACACTTTCTTTTCAAGATATGGCAGGGTCTCACTAGGTAGCCCAGGCTGGCTTCAAACTCTTGGTCTTCCCACTTTCAGTCTCCAGTGCTGGGATTACAAGCATATTTACCACACCAACATTGATTACAGATTCTATATTACATTTAACGCAACTTGTAAACAGGACAAGAAAAAAAAAAAAAAAGCCCAGGACTCGAAATCCAAAAAGCCTCCTGCTAGTAGTTGCCTCTCACCAAGTTTACAACTAATGATGGTTTTCTCCTAAAGAGAGGACGGGGGAGCAGAGGGGGGGGGGGGGGGGCCAACAACGCCCTTCTAAGCTTCCTTGAAGCAGTGTTTTCTTCCAGGCACTACTGACTGTATCGTAGGTAGTTTGGTGGATGTTTAATGCTTTGGAAATACACTTTGGTGAAGATAAGAATGAGTACCATGCATTTTAAGCACAGGCGTGCTTGTTAAGAAAGGTTCTTGGCAGTTATGTACTGCTCCCACAATCTTGCTTAAATACAATTTTTCTAGTTCATTTAGAGATGAAACTATGGCTCAGACTCGACGAGTGTCCGCCACAGGCCGCAAGAGTTTGGAATCTAATGGATTCCTGTCAAACCACAAGTTAGATCCCAATCTGACCACGCGCAGAGTCAGCGCGGAGGGGGAAAGGCACGCGTGGGACCCCCCTCCGCGTTCCCTCCCGCCGGCTTCCGGGACACGCATCCTTGCAACCTTCTTCCCAGCATCCTCCCCGCGCGACCGCTCACTTCCGGTGCCAAGCAGGCCCGAGAATTGCCACTCCAGCACCCAGCATTTGGTACGCACTTTCCGCCTTGACCCCCCCTCCCCTGCCCTACACCCCGCTTCCACACCACCCAGGCCTCTCTTATCACGATCCCTTACCTGCCCTGCGGTCCCCCCCTCCCCCGCGGGCCGAGGGCCCGTCGCTGACGACCGCCCTCACCTCTTCTCTCTTCGCCTGCCGCGGCCTTTTACAAACCGGGCCAAACTACTCTCTGTAACGATGGTCCTCATTGGTTAGAGCCGCTCACGCGCGGCAAGTGCCCGCCCACCTGACCTCGCATGATTTGATGGGAGTTGTAGTTTTCTCCTGGCCTGAGGAGGAGTGGGGCGGGGGAAGTGTGGGCACTGAGAATTTCGGGTGGAATCCAGGGGTAGAAGTTTTGGGGACACGGCTAGTGCTAAACTCAAGGCTCTACTTTTATGGGGCCAAAATGCTTCTTGTTTTCCTTATAGTAGGCACTTGACGAAGCCTCTCGGCAGGTCCTACCTTCAGGCTGAAGAATGATGTGAAAATCCCATGAGATTTTCTACCTTAACAGATGTCAATTGCGGTTTGGTTTTCGAAAGTCCTATCCACCAATGTTCCTTCTAGCTTTCACTTGAAGGTTCCCCCGCTTCCTTTTTGTTTTTTGTCGGTCATGGGGCTTGAACTCGGCCTGGGTGCTGTCCCTGTGCTCTTCAACTCAAGGCTAGTGCTCTACCACTTGATCCTTAGCGCCACTTCCGATTTTCTAGTGGTTTATTGAAGTCTCATGCAGTTTCCTGCCCGGGCTGGCTTTGAACTGCCAGCCTCCTGAGTAGCGAGGATTATAGGTGTGAGCCACCGGCGCCCGGCCCCCACTTCCTTAACTATACTTTCTTTGCTTTCTTTTGGCCGGTCCTGGGGCTTGAACTCAGAGCCTGGACTCGTCCCTGAACCTCTGTGCTCAAGGCTAGCTAGCGCCCCACCACTTGAGCCACATCTCCACTTCCAGGTTTTGGGGTTAATTTATTTACTTAAGTGGTTTATTTAAGTCTTACAGACTTCCCTGCCCCGGCTAGCTCTGAACCTCGATCCTCAGACCTCAGCCTCGAGTAGCTGAATTGCAGGTGTGTGTGTCACCAGCACACGGGTCCTTAAATAGGCTTCCTATATATCCTATCTGGCTCCTTGGAAGCACACAGAATAAACCTAATGTTCTAGCAGGATACTGTTGGCTCACGCCTGTAATCCTAGCTACTCAGGAGATATGAGGAGCCAGCCTAGGCAGAAAAGTCCGTGAGACTCTTATCTTCAAAATAATGATTACACAATTATCAAGATCAGCACTTTTGTGTATCTAATAAATTGTGTAGGCTTGGTTTTTGTCACTAATTTACCTTCTACTTAAAGTAGAAAAGGTAGTATTAGTGAAAAGTTAAAATTCCAAGTAGGACTTAAGGTATAAAGAAAAAACTTGATCCCATATATTCAGTGCTAGCCCTGAATACAAAAGCTCAGGGACTGTGCCCAAGCCCTGAGTTCAAGCCCAAGGATGGCAGGCCCTCACCTCACCTCCCAAAAAGCACTTAATGTAGATATCAGCTTCCTAGTATGGTTAGGATTTTAACTTATACACCCCCTTTAGTCAATAGAATACATCTTTTTTTTTTTTTAATGGCATCTCATTTCAAATTTTTTTTTTAGTGAAAATACTGTACAGAGGGGTTACAATTACATGGGCAAGATAATGAGTACATTTCTTATCAAGCATTGTAGCCTCCTCCTCAATGTTTTATCTTTTCTAATTATCTTCCATAGCTCTGTAAAAAGTTCCATTACCAAACTATATAGTTCATCCTCTCAGATAACCAGGATAGTTCTGGCCACCAATCTAGATTGGCTGCCAATGGATTTCACAACCCACATCTCAGAATTTATGTATGTATGTATACATGTATGTAGTGCTGGGGAAAGAACCCAAAGCTTTGTAAATGCTAGGCAAGTGTTTCACTTGAGTTACATCCTCAGCTATACTTACTTTTCTTTTTCTTTTGGTCCAGTGGTGGGTCCTGAACTCTGGGTCTGGGAACTGTCCCTCAGCTCTTCAGCTCAAGGCTAGTGCTCTACCACTTGAGCCACAGCTCCTCTTCTGGCTTTTTTTCTTTTTTCTTATGTGGTGCTGAGGAATCGAACCCAGGGCTTCATGTATGCAAGGCAAGCGCTCTACCACTGAGCCATCTTCCCAGCCCTACTTACTTTTCTTAAGACCAGATCTTACTTTGTTGCCCAGACCAGTCTTGAACCCTTGGCTTCAAGGAACCTTCCCAGATCAGCTTTCTAGCCAGCTGGCACCACAAGGCACCCACCACCAGACTGTTTATAGATTTTTTCCCCCCTTCTAATCTTAGGGAATGAACCCATGTCACACATCACAAATATTCTGTCATTCAGCTACATCCCTATCCTTAAATTGCTGTTTTTGTTTGTTTTCTAGCATGGGGCTTGACCTGGGCGCTGTCCCTTAGCTATTCAGCTCAAGGCAAGCACTCTACCACTTAAGCCACAGCGCCACTTCCAGTTTTCTGGTGGTTTATTGGAGATAAGAGTTTCATGGACTTAGCTGCCCGAGCTGGCTTTGAACCATGATCCTCAGATCTTAGCCTCCTTAGTAGCTGGGATTACAGGGCGTGAGCCACCAGCACCTGGCCTTGAATTTCTGGGTTTTTTTTTTTTTTTTGTCTGGTCATGGGGCCTGAACTCTGGGCCTGGGCACTGTCCCTCAGCTCTTCAGCTCAAAGTTAGCGCTCTACCACTTGAGCCCCAGAGCCACTTCCGGCTTTTTTCTTATGTGGTGCTGAGGAATCAAACCCAGGGCCTCTTAACATGCAAGGCAAGCACTCTACCACTGAGCCACCTTCCCAGCCCCATGAATTACTGTTTTTATGGTGTATATCCAGTAGCTTTCTGAATCTGAAACGTAACTTTGTTGTTTATCTCAAAGTGCCCAAGACAATATAATTGGACATATAATTCACCCAAACCTTAGAAAGCAGTATGGTTTCCAACATTGCTGCACTGCTGAGAATCTAACACTAGTATTATTTACAATCCTTTTGCCACTTAACAACTTTTAGGATTTGCTGTGTCTGGTGAAAACATCATGGTGGTATGGGTATTTATTATTGTGTTAATTCAATACTGCCCCTTTAATAATCTCAAAACATATTTTATCAGGGAAACTTTTTCTTGTCAGTAGGGGCTTGAACTCAGGGCCTGGACACTGTCCCTGAGCTTCTTTTGCTCAAAGCTAGCACTCTACCACGTGAACCACAGTGCCACTCCTGGCTTTTTCTGTTTGTGGTACTGAGGAATTGAACCCAGGGCTTCATGCATACTAGGCAAACACTCTACTACTAAACCACCTTCCCAGCCCCTCCCCTCCATTTTTTACTTTTAAAATAAAAGGCAGGCAGGGCACTGGTGGCTTGCCTGTAAATCCTAGCTACTCAAGAGGCTGAGATCTGAGGATTGAAGTTTGAATCCACCTGGGCAGAAAAGTCCCTGTGAGACTCTTATCTCCATTTAACCACTCAAAAGTGACTGGAAATGACATTGTGGCTCAAGTGGTAGAGTGCTAGCCTTGATGAGCACAGAGGCCCAGGGCCAGAGCTCAGGTTCTGAGTTCAAGCCCCATGACTGACAAAATAAAACTAAAAGTAATAGCCCCTATAAGGAAATAATGGTTTTTAGAAATCATCACTCATTTAAAAGGTTTTTTTTTTTTTATTTCCTACAAACACATTTTGTTTTCCTAGTTGAACTGTAACTTCAGGAACATCCTACAATATTTAGTAAATATAACTACTCCCTTTGTAAATGAAATCTGTCCTTTAAACATGGAACAGAATTCCAACACACATATAAAAGATGAGCAAACACAGGTTAAAACAGAATGAAAACTCGAATGAGTCTCAGAGATTTTTAACAGGGAGTTATCAACAAGGAAAATGGAAACCTTGGTTTTATAATTAGTTCAATCTGTAGAATACAGATTCTTTGTGGTATTAAACCAAACCCAATGCAAACCACAGAGTCTGGAATAAGATTAAAAAATATTTACAAATATCTGACTGAGTATATACAATATGGCTTGGCCAAAAACAAAATTCTCACACACAATAATCACTGCAAGAAATCCCACAGGTTATAGAAAACATAAAGGAACTTTAATATCCCAACAGTCAGGGTAAAGAATACTGGATTAATGACCCATTAAGAGTGAGTGAATCACTTCAGGTTCTGTACAGTACCAGAGTAAAATCTGAATGCATATTGCAGAGAATGAAATCATTTTAGAAACGTTAATTTTCTTACCTGATACTAATACCAGTGCAGTATTTTTTTGGATTGAAAAATTATTAAATGATTTAACACTAAGATTTAAACCAAAGTTAGCATTGTTCCTGAAACGTGAAGCTGTTCAGCAGTAACCTTTTCACTATGAAAACTGGCACTACTTTCTTCTCAAAGAGAAGTTAATGTACATTTTAAGACTTGTGCAATAACACAATGTACTGGCTAACAAAAAAATTATATTTCTTGAAATTTGAAGTAGAGCTGTGGCTCAAGTGGTAGAGCACCAGCCTTCAGCCATAAAGCTCAGGGCCAGAGCCAAGGCCCTGAGTTCAAGTCCCAGGACCTGTATTAAAAAAAAAAATTATGGGCTGGGAATGTGGCTTAGTGGTAAGAGTACTTGCCTTGCATGCATGAAGCCCTGGGTTTTATTCCTCAGTACCACATAAACAGAAAAAGCCGAAGTGGTGCTATGGCTCAAGTGGTAAAACACTAACCGTAAGCACAAAAGCTCAGGGATTGCGCTCAGGTCCAGAGAAAATTACATTACTTGAAATAGCGAAAATGAAAGGAAAACTATACTTTCATTCAGATTTAATTACTATTATGCCCAAATAAATTGCCCTGCAGTCATGAGTTACACAGGAAATAAAATTGGTTTTTAATAAGAGAAAATGAGTCCTTAAAATAGAAATATAAGCCAAAATAAAAGTTGCTTCCTGATTTATTTTTCAGCATTTAAGCTGTGTATGGTTATATGCCCTGATCTGTAGAAGTTATCAAGGAAATAACATTTCCAAAGTTTCTAAATATTTAAAAATTTTACTCATCTTTCATAAAGCAAATTTTAATGTATCAATACTTAAAAATACACAGTGACTTAGGAAACATCAGTATGACTGCATAGAATTGAGCTCCAGAGAATTATACGCTTAGCGCTGTCTTTCCTGGGCTTTGGGTACTGGGATATATTGGCTTTAGAGACCAGCTTAGAGTCATCTGCTCCAACCAGGAAGACATAGACCAGGAAACTCTCAGACCTTTTTTTTCTGTTTCTAAGTAAAATGCTAGGAGCTCTCTAACCAGCCATTAAAATTCATATACAAGGGATCTTTCCTCTCTGAGTCAAGGAGGAGAGAAAGGTGAAAGAGGTTTATGACCTTTTCTGAAAACAAAACAAACTAAAACTCCCACAATTCTTCTAAGAGACTCTGAAATGTACTAGAAATTTTAAAACGAGAACAATGCCATCAAAGATTCAACTTCTTAATGCTTGGAGCCACTCCAAAATAATAAAGTTGGAAACTCCAAGATAGGTAACAAAAGAATCAAAATAATGATTGCACTGAAGATTCGCTTCTTTGAAGACTATTTAAGGAGGTAGGATTTTAAGGTTTGGTGTTTTTTGTTGTTGTTTTGTTGTTGTTGTTGTTTTATCTTTTGGCCTCTGAACATTAAAAAAAAAAAAAAAACTTTGCCTGGCTGGTCCTTTAAGCTGATTTTGGAGTTCATAATGAATTCCAAGCCTGACATACGAATATTTTAGTTTCACAGCTATCGTTTGTACACATTAAAATTAAGTTGATTTACTCTTAAGTAAATCTAACTAGAAAACAGAAAATTAATATACTCCTTTACATATGACTTCGTGTCTCAAAATTCTTGAAAAACAAGAGCAAATGACTTTGTATTCAAAGACTATCAAAGTATGTATTTGATATTCACATGCATACAACTTAAAACCTTCTAAATCTCATGTCAACTCTGAATGATGCCTTTAAGAAGAAAATGACATACAAAGTTTGCTAACTGTGCAAAAATATTAACTTGCTAAAACATTTTACATTAAGGAAATAATACATGTAAATGTAAAAGATGACACATGAAATTGACATGGCATAAGAACATCACATTTCAGAGATTTTCCTTAGTAACAAGCTTTTGTTCTTATAGTTCCTGGTACACACAAAGTTTGTTATAGAAGAAAAGTCCTTTAAACATATCTGACAGGGAACTCTTGAGGCACCTTCTCATATAAAACACAAAATGAATTACAATTATCAATCCATCTGAGAAAAGTTTCAATCTAAGTGAGCATCATTCCTTTCCATTTGTATATTTTACAGAACTTTAGTAAGGCAGGACAAATTTGTGAAAAAAAGTAGAATATAAAAATGATGTAAACTAATAATTTATATTTTAAAAAAACCCCTAAGGGATAATAAAGAAGACAGAATAGCTCAAACAATGCCTTTTTTTTTAACCTAAAAGAGAATTGTGCACAAGCTGAAGATTACGAAGAACTTCTAGACTTTGCACAGGTTTGGTTTTTCTCTTTTTCTTTTCTTTTTAAAAATCTTTATATTATGTTTTAAATCATACCAGGAATGCAAACTAGAACTGCACACTACTTTAGTGGAAAAAAAGTTTAAAATTGTGCAATTTTCTGCCTCTTAATTTTTAAAAAGTGGCAGCAATCCCTGCATTTCTACTTGAAACAAGGATCTGAGAAACTTTATCAAAAAAGTTAATGAAGGCAAAAATTGGCAGACATCCAGCATCTTGTTTCTTTTTTAAACAGTGTGGATGATAAGTATTTTCATGATTAAAAAATGAATTTTAAAATAAATACATTGTATCTGACATTTGCACTGACTGATTTGATAAATCTTTAAGTAAACAACTGGCTTTACTATACTTTCTGTAGCCTCAAGCCACTGGCTTTAGATTCTGGAGTCCTTTTTCACTGGGTTTCATACCCTGCCACTCGGTACCCAGCAGGCTGACTAGGCAACATGCTGCCATTTTGCCCTTGAGGTGGCTGCACTCCGTAATTTGGTCCCATCCAAGGTGCGGAAGATGGTGTCTGACTAGTAGGAGAATAGGAAAAAAGCAGAGAAATAACCGGTTAAAACAATGTTATGCCGAGAACAAATAACAAATACATGGGAGAGAGAAATATTCTTTTTCTTAGACCCAAATATGAAAATACCTGTTACATCAGAAAAAGCAAGGGCAAAAGTAAAAGTTCTTGCTTTCAAAAGCAGGCATCACCTACATTTAATTTGAGCAGCTTAATTTCCTAAGAAATTATAGCTAAGAAAATAGCCTTAATCTATAAGTATTTATTTAACTCAGAAAAACCCATCCTCCATTTCAGAAAGGCAAACTCTATCATTTGATATATGACTTAACCAAAAAAAAAAAAAAAAGGAGGGAGGGTAGGAGGGGTGGAGAGTAATTCAAATGGTAGAGTGCATGCTGAACAAACATAAGGCAACCACTTAAAACCTCAGGTTAAGGGCTGGGAAGGTGGCTCAGTGGTGGAGTGCTTGTCTTGCATGCATGAGGCCTTGGGTTCGATTCCTCAGCACCACATAAGAAGAAAAAGCTAGAAGTGGCGCTGTGGCTCAAGTGGTAGAGTGCTAGCCTTGAGCTGAAGAGCTCAGGGACAGTGCCCAGGCCCAGAGTTCAGGCTCCACGACTGACAAAAAAAACCTCAGGTTAAAAAAAAATAAGGAGGTGGGACCAAGATGGCGACGGGGCAGTAGGGAAATGCCACAGCTCTCTCCAACCAAAAAGAGAGTTCGAGTTCCAACGTTTAATCTCCCCAAGAGACCGACAACAACAAAAAGACGAACACTCAGAGAAAAACCAGAGGTGGAAAATAACAAAAAAAGAAAGAGAGGAAAAGAAGAAATTCAGAACAGAGAAGAGCGAAGACCCCTCCCCCCGGCCAGCCGGCCCGGCGGGGGCTGCCGGAGCCACAGAGACACAGGGGGCTGCTTGCAGATCACCAGGTACCGGATTGCAGAACAGCGGATCGCCAGGAACAGAGAAACCTACCAGCCGGGAGTCTCCACGAGGATCCCACCCCCACCCCTCACTCTCCACCGGAGCGGAGAGGCTCCATCCCGCCAAAGCCGCCCGGCACCAGCAGCGCGACAAAGGGACCTATCGGCAGACCACCCGCCCAATCGCGATCGCAACTACCCGGCGGGGGGCCACCCAACCCAGCCCGCAACCACCCCAACTGAACTCGGATTGCAACAACAACTGACGACCTACAGGGTGAGTACCCAACAGGGGACAGTGAATCCATCAAGGGAGACCAGAGCTGGAGGGAATCCCCAGACCCTGACCTAGACTCTCTACCCCAACACCCGGACCACAGGACCCACTAAAACTGGGAACTGTTCGAGAGCTCCACCAGCTGGTGGAGCACACTCTGCTGGCCAGGCCAGAGCAAGAGCGCCCCTGGAAGGGAGCTTAAATGCCCAAGCCAGGAACAGCGCCCCTGGGTCAAGACTACCAACAGTAGAAGAAATTTGAACTGTGTCCTCCAGGCTGCATAACCTAGGTGGTATACACATTAGCACAGGCCTAACGAGCGCGCTCCAGGCTGGGGCCGGAACCAGGCCCGGGGACCGGCGCCTGAACAAAGCAAAAAGGGTCAGAAGTGGGGCTGTGGCTCAAATGGTAGGGTGCCAGCCTTGAGCTGAAGAGCTGAGGGACAGCACCCAAACCTAGAGTTCAAGCCCACAACCAGCCCAAAACAAACAAAAACACATCAGGAGCCCATAGCAGACTCCAGTATTTGGGAGAGTGCATCCAGAGCATCTGATCTTCCCAAGAGCACCCACAGGAGCAAACACAAGCAGTCTAGGCTGCTCAACCCTTCCAAAGGCGGGAATTGCTACAGCAGAGAGCTGAGAATCCTAAGTAAGTCAGAATAGCAGCTGGAAATAGGCTCCCAACAGAATCCAGATCAGGCACAGACTCTCTCTACCAATACAGAATCAGCAACCAAGCAAAGACAGACACACCAAAACAAGATTGAAGAGCAGTCTCCTGAACCCCCATGCGAAAATCACAGAGAAAAATCACAAGGTTTACCACTACCCAGGACAGCAAGCTCACCTCAAAAGCCAGCAGCCACGCAGGGGAGAGCCCCAGTGGGAGCAAAGCAGGAATGGAAGACAAAAACTACATCCAAGGGTTGCTGGAGGCAATGACTCAAGAAATAAAGTGAGAAATGGATCAGAAATTGAAAGAGCACAAGGATGAACTATCAAAAGATATACAGGATATCAAACAAAAGTTGGATGCAAAAATAGAAGCTGCACAAACCTCAGTAAGAAGTGAGATAAACGCCAAATTAGAGGTAATGCATACTGATCTCACCTCATTGAGAGGTGAGATCAGTACTCTGAGAACCAACATTGAATCCATAAAGGGATCCATTTCCACCATGCAAACCACAATAGAAGCCACGGTCAACAGAGTGAATGAAATGGAAGGTAGAGTGTCAGATACAGAAGACAGAATACACCAACTGGACCAAAAAGTGACAGATATGGAAAAATCACTCAAATTAAACCAAAGGGAAATTCAAGAGCAAGCAGATAATGCTAAAAAATTTAACCTTCGCATAATCGGAGTGGACGAAGGTGAGGAATTCCAGAGCAAGGGAATGCAACACCTATTTAACAAGATAGTCAATGAAAATTTTCCCCACCTCAAAAACGACCATCTTAACTACATCACAAAAGCTTATCGAACACCCAACAAGCAAGATCCCAGGAGAAACACTTCTAGGCACATTATAGTAAAAATGATGGATCTGAATAATAAGGAAACAATCCTGCATGCAGCAAAAATGAAGAAGGAGCTATACTACAACGGGAAAAAAATTAGAATCACTGCAGATCTCTCCACACAAACAATGAATGCAAGAAAAGCCTGGGAAAGCACCATACGAGCCCTGAGAGCCAATAACTGCCAACCCAGACTGATATACCCAGCAAAGCTAGCATTCACATTCGATGGAGAACTGAAAACTTTTAATAGCAAAGAAAAACTAAATGAATACATAAACAGTAAGCCAGCATTACAAAGAATTCTAAGAGGGGGGACACAACCTGAAGAAAGCAACCAGGAACTGGGACCTGCCCCAAACAGGCATTACTCAAAGTCTAACTGAGCAAGCACAGGAGGAAAGGAAAGAAGAAAAACTTAGGAAAACGGAATGGCAGGGACAACAATGCATCTCTCTATACTTTCTCTTAATATAAATGGGCTGAATTCGCCAATTAAAAGAAAACGAACTGAGGACTGGATCAGAAAACAAGACCCATCCATCTGTTGCCTTCAGGAGACCCACCTCTCAGCCAAACATACAAACAAACTCAGAGTGAAGGGGTGGAAAAGGATCTACCAATCAAATTCCCCCAATAAGAAAGCAGGTGTAGCTATCCTGATATCTGACAAAATAAACTTTTCATTAAAATCAGTACAGAAAGACAAGGACGGACACTACATATTAATAAAGGGAACAATCCAAGAGGAGGATATAACCATCATCAACTTATATGCCCCAAATATCGGTGCACCCAGATATGTTAAACAAATGCTCTCAAACTTACAGAATAAAATAGATCCCAATACGATAATACTAGGAGACTTTAACACGCCACTCTCACCAAAGGACAGGTCTACCAACCAGAGGATTGGCAAAGAAGCTACCGAATTAAGTGAGGCCATACTTCAAGCGGAATTAACTGACATCTACCGAGTATTTCACCCTAAAACAACACAGTACACATTCTTCTCAGCAGCTCATGGAACTTTCTCCAAAATAGACCATATCATAGTTCATGCAAGGAACTTAAGCAAATACAAAGGGATCGACATAATCCCCTGTATCCTATCTGACCACAGTGGAATCAAGCTAGCTCTCAATAACAAAGCATACCGCAGAAATTTCTCTAATACATGGAAATTGAACAGCACACTCCTTAACAAGGCCTGGGTAACAGAAGAGATCAGAGAAGAAATAAAGCATTTCCTACAACTCAATGAAAATGAAAACACCTCACAAAGAAACTTGTGGGACACAGCAAAAGCAGTCCTGAGGGGCAAATTTATTGCCCTCAGTGCCCACATCAAGAGAATGGAGACAGACCAAGTAAATAATCTCATGTTGCAACTAAAACAGCTAGAAAAACAAGAAAAAATGGGACCTAAAGCTACTAGACGAAGCCAGATAACCAAATTAAGAGCAGAGATTAACCAATTAGAAAATCAGAAAACCATAACCAAAATAAACCAAACAAAAAGCTGGTTCTTTGAAAAAATAAACAAAATTGATGGCCCGTTGGCAAGATTAATTAAAAAAAGAAGAGAGGAAACCCATATTAATAGGATTAGGGATGCCACGGGAAACATCACAACACGTACCCAAGATATCCAAACAATTCTAACAGACTACTTTCAAAAGCTATACTCTCTAAAGGAAGAAAATCTGGCGGAAATGGATGCATTTTTAGAGAAATACAAGTTACCCAAACTGAGCAAAGAAGAAGTTAGCCAATTAAATAAGCCAGTATCCTATAATGAGATACAGGAAGCTATCAAAAGTCTTCCAACAAAAAAAAGCCCAGGACCAGATGGATTCACAGCAGAATTCTATAAGACCTTTAAAGAAGAACTAATACCCATACACCTCAAGCTCTTCAGAGAAACAGAGAAGGAGGGAGCTATCCCAAACTCATTCTACGAAGCCAATATCACACTCATCCCCAAACCAGGCAAAGACCCAACCAAAAAGGAGAATTACAGGCCAATCTCCTTGATGAACACAGATGCAAAGATCCTTAACAAGATTCTAGCTAACAGAATCCAGAAACACATAAAAAAAAATAATACACTATGATCAGGTAGGCTTCATCCCAGAGACACAGGGATGGTTTAACATACGTAAGTCAATAAATGTAATCCAGCATATCAACAGAGCCAAGGTCAAGAATCACATGATTATCGCCACAGATGCAGAAAAGGCCTTTGATAAAATTCAACATTCATTCATGCTAAAAGCTCTGGAGAAAATAGGAATAGAAGGAACATTTCTAAAAACAATAAAAGCCATTTATGGCAGACCAATAGCCAATATTATACTTAATGGGGAAAAGCTACAATCAATCCTCCTAAAAACAGGAACAAGGCAAGGATGTCCACTGTCTCCACTCCTCCTCAACATAGTCCTAGAACCCTTAGCCAGGGCAATAAGGCAAGAAAAAGACATTAAAGGGATCCGCATAGGGAAAGAAGAAGTGAAACTATCCCTTTTTGCAGACGACATGATACTATACCTCCACGATCCCAAAAACTCCATCCCCAAACTTTTAGAAATCATAAGTCACTTCGGCAAAATAGCAGGATACAAAATAAACCCACAAAAATCAGTTGCCTTCCTATACACTGATAACGCACAGGAAGAGAGGGAAATAAAGGGAGCAACCCCATTCACAATAACCTCCCAAAAAATAAAATATTTAGGAATTAACCTAACCAAAGATGTAAAAGAACTATTTAATGAGAACTATAAAAAGTTAAAGAAAGAAATTGCAGAAGACACTAGGAAATGGAAAGACCTCCCATGCTCCTGGATAGGCCGACTTAATATAGTAAAGATGGTGATACTTCCAAAACTAATATACAAATTCAATGCAATTCCTATTAAAATCCCAATGACGTACATCACTGAAATACAGAAAACAGTCCAAAAATTTATATGGAACAACAAAAGACCTAGAATAGCCAAAACAATTCTAGGGGATAAAGACAATATGGGAGGGCTATCCATGCCGAACTTCAAACTCTACTACAGAGCTATAATCACAAAGACAGCATGGTACTGGCACAAAAACAGACCCGAAGACCAATGGAACAGAATAGAAGATCCAGATATAAATCCACAGGCCTACAGCCAGCTGATATTCGATAAAGGAGCCAAAGACATACAATGGAAGAAACATAGCCTCTTCAACCGCTGGTGCTGGGAAAACTGGGCAGCCACATGCAGAAAACTAAAAGTGGACCCCAGCCTATCACCATGCACCAACATCAACTCAAAATGGATTAAAGACCTTAACATTAAACCTGAATCTCTGAAACTACTACAGGACAGAGTAGGAGAGACACTTGAACTAATAGGCACAGGAAGGAACTTCCTGAACAGAGTCCCAGGGTCACAACGAGTTGGAGAGAGACTCGACAAATGGGACTACCTTAAAATAAAAAGCTTCTGCACAGCTAAATCTATCGCAACTAAGCTAGAAAGACAACCAACTAATTGGGAAAAAATATTTACCAGCAATATATCAGACAAGGGGTTAACATCCTGTATATACAGGGAACTCAAGAAACTAATCCCTCCCAAACCTAACAAACCAATTACTAAATGGGCAAGGGAACTAAAGAGGGACTTCTCAAATGAAGAAATAAAAATGGCAAAGAAACACATGAGGAAATGTTCATCATCCCTGGTGGTGAAGGAAATGCAAATAAAGACAACCCTGAGATACCACCTTACCCCAGTCAGAATGTCCCACATCCACAAATCAGCCAACAACAAATGCTGGAGGGGATGTGGAGAAAGAGGAACCCTATTACACTGCTGGTGGGAATGTACACTTATACAACCACTTTGGAAAGCAGTCTGGAGGGTCCTTAGAAAGCTAAAGATTGACCTCCCTTACGACCCAGTCATACCACTTCTAGGCATCTACCCTGAACAACAGGAACCAATATACAAGGACACGTGCACCTCCATGTTTATTGCAGCACTGTTCGCAATAGCTAGGATATGGAAACAACCTAGGTGCCCCACCACAGATGAATGGATCCAAAAATTGTGGTATCTATACACAATGGAATATTATGCAGCCATTAGAAATGACAAAATAATGGCATTTGCAGGGAAATGGATGGAGCTAGAAGGAATCATGTTGAGCGAGGTAAGCCAAGAACGAAGAGACAAACGGTACATGGTCTCCCTGATAAGTGGATGCTAAATCCAAAAGGTTAGGTGATACGACAAAACTAACAGGACTTAAGAAACAAAGAACTCCCGCTCATCTGGTTGAACCACTACTAAATATCCCCATGCTGCTGATCACAAATATGGTATATAACATGTGAACACTGTTATATATTACAGACTGTGGTAGACAATTTGCTCCAGAGAAGTTAGAATGAACTTGTGACTTTGAAATTATGTAATCACAATCAAAAAAAAAAAAAAAAAAAAGAACCTCGGGGAAGGGAGGGGATGGTAGGGGGAAAACAATGGAGGGGGTAACAATGTTCAAGAGGAAGTGTACTCATAACCTCACTCATGTAACTGTAATCCTCTGTATAGTAGCTTTACAATAAAAAAAAATAAAATAAAAAACAAAAACAAACAAAAAAAAAAGACTAGAGCTCTACCACAGCTTTTTCTGAGTAGTTTATTAAAGATAAAAGTCTTATGGAGTTTTCTGAATGGGATGGCTCTGAACTCCTGAGTAGCTAAGATTACAAGCCTGAGCCACCAGTGTCTGGCCCATTAAGCTTTTTGAATGAGAGATGTCTCTTTTCTTTCACTTGAAAAATTAGTGGGTACTTCAGAGTTATTATCTGTCCTATTTTAAAAACAAGGAGTACAAAAAGTATGACTTTTGTACTTGTTTTTAGTGTAGTCTGGTGTACAGTTAAGAAAAAAAAAATAAGAACTACGGTTTAAATTATTAAAAAGGGGTTGGGAAAGTGGCACTGTGGCTCAAGTGGTAGAGCACTAGCCCTGAGTGAAAAAGCGCAGGGACAGCACCCAGGCCCTGAGTTCAAGCCCTATGACTACCAACAACAACCAAAAAGTTAACTTATTACTGAATATTACCAAAATTTGTATGAACAATTGTAACTCAGAGCAAAATTTTAGTTTTTATTTTTTAAACATAAAGCTAGTTAAGAAGTGCTATTCCTTATGGAAAATGTCATCTCTTTTTTTTTTTGCTTTCCCCTAGTTTCTATTTCAGAAAGGTAAACGCTATCATTTGATATATGACTTAACCAAAAAGCAAGAACTTTTCCCCTTTCCATATAATGTATACTGAATACCATGACTGCATTTGTTCACCTTTCCTCTCTCCTTTTTTTTTTTTTTTTTGGTCCGGTTGTGGGGCCTGAATTCTGGGCCTGGGCATTGTCCCTCAGCACTTCAGCTCAAGGCTAGTGCTATACCACTTGAGTCACAGCGCCACTTCCAGGTTTTTTCTTTTTGCTTATGTGGTGCTGGGAATCGAACCCAGGGCCTCAGGCATGCAAGGCAAGCGTTCTACCACTGAGCCAACTTCCCAGCCCCCGTTCTCCATTTTTGCATCTCCCCTTTGTACCCCTAAAACAAAAACAAAAACAAAACAAAACAAAAAACAGCCGGGTGCCAGTGGGTGCCAGTAGCTTACGACTGTAATCCTAGCTACTAAAGAGGCTGAGATGGGGCTGGGAAGGTGGCTCAGTGGTAGAGCGCTTGCCCTGCATGCCTGAGGCCGTGGGTTCGATTCCTCAGCACCACATAAGCAAAAAGAAAAAAGCCGGAAGTGGCGCTGTGGCTCAAGTGGTAGAGTGCTAGCCTTGAGCTGAAGAGCTGAGGGACAGCGCCCAGGCCCAGAGTTCAGGCCCCACCACCGGACCCAAAAAAAAAAAAAAAGAGGCTGAGATCTGAGGATCATAGTTCAACTCCACCCAGGCAGGAAAGTCCATGAGATTCTTATCTCTAATAAACTACCAGAAAACTGGAAGTGGCACTGTGGCTAGAGCGCTAGTCTTGAGCTGAAGAGCTGGGACAGCACCCAGATCCAGAGTTCAAGCCCCATAACTGACGAAAGAAAGAAAGAGGGAGGGAGGGAAGGAGGGAAGGAAAGAAGGAAGAAGGGAAGGAAGGAAGGAAACCCCAAACACCCCCCAAAAACAAAGACCCCTAGTACCACCACTAAAAAACAAAACAAAACAACTTGTTTCCATTTCCTGGAATTCATTTTGATAAACAGCATTTTATATTTTTATTTTTGTTTTGGGAGAGTCTGATCTTAAGCCTAGGCACTGTCCCTGAGCTATTTTACTCCAGGATAGTGCTCTACCACTTTGAGCCATGGTACCACTTCCAGTTTTCTGGTGATTAACTGGAGCTAAGAATCTCACAAACTTTCCTGCATAGGCTGGCTTTGAACAGTGATCCTCTGATTTCAGCCTTCCGAGTAGCTAGAATTATAGGTCTGAGCCACTGGCACTTAGTGATAAGTAGCATTTATCACTAATGTTTGGAGCAATCAGCTGCACTGGACATAGATTAAAATTGAACTAAGCAACTCAAAGACTGTGATTCGAGGGAAGGAATGAGAGAGAAAGAGGAACAGCTTACACTAAGTAAAAGGAAAGAAATGTAAATATCACTGATGTGGAAGAAATAGGTGTAATGTCACAAACTTTATAGACCATGATAATGACAATTTGCTTTGTGAAGGTTAAAATGTGTTTGTGATTTTAAGTACCACTATTCCACAATACTGTGAAACATGTGAAATTTATACAATCATCTAATCTCAGTTAAAAAAAAAAATGTGGAGCAGTTATGCCTTTGGGTTCTTCACAAGGTAAAATTTTAAAGAGAAATATATAAAAGTATAAATTAAAAATCATTCTAAAGTCCTTTAAAGGTTATAATTATGTATTACAGTCATAATTATACCATATTACCTGTCCATTATTTAAATTTTCTTTTTGATATTTTCTACAGGAAAAGTTTGATTGTACTTACTTAAAGCCTTGCTGGTTCCATGCCTGGCCATACATTCCATATGCAGGTACTTGCCAACCATTAGGCATGTACTGGCCAATCTGTTGTGCATTTCCATACCATTGGCCCCACTGGCCATAAGGTTGTGGATATCCAATTTGATTCTGCTATTAAGTAAAATTATAACAGATAACTTAGTATTAGTTGAAGTTACCTGTATATCCCCTTATTCCTAATATACCACCCTTGGGCAAGACACAAGAGGTCATCATGACAATTAGTATATACTTAAAAAAAAGAAGAAGAAATTATAGGGGTAGATTTGTGGCTCAGTGGCAGAGAATTTGCCTAGAATGTTAAAGAGCCTTGATTAAATTCTCAGTGCCATGCAAAAAAAAGAAGAAAAAAAGAAAGCTAATTGCTTAAACTCTACAAAATGCTCTAAATGGCATAGTTTTTATAAGGCAGCATGTGATGCTCTAATAATAAATAATAAACTAACTATAATGTTTTAAGCGTTTGGTAAATTATCCACATGATTACTTCCTTTAGATTGGGAAAATAAAAAAGTTACTTATTCCTACATTAAGCTTACTTAAGAATTCTATGTTTAGGATTTTTGTCCTCCCACCTCTATGCTCCATTTACAACTTCCTCATAGAAGTGATTGAGGGATCAAGGTTGAACCACTTCAAGTTGACTAGATAAACAAAAACAGCAAATCTGGAAGAAAATGCTAAGGTCCTAAATACACTTATAGCTTTGTGAATAAATATCTACTAAGTATTAAAAAAAGATTTAATACCCTGTTAGGTTTGTCGGAGTATTTTAAAATCCACTGTGTGAGCATGAGTCAATTGAGGCGGTTACACTCATCATGTCACCACTGCAATCCATGAAACACCACTCTGGAACTATAATACACGTAGGAAGAGCCCTTATATACTATGAATTGAGCTTGAAACTTATTAACAAGGATTATCAACAATCTTAACTTTTAAATTAACTAAAAGCTAGCCTAGCAATTACTTCCCATAGTCAAGGACCCTCTCACCTGTTGCACAGGATTAATCATATCAAGAGTCTCTTTGCCCCAATAGCATTTCACAACATGACCTTCAATGGTAGTACCATTAACAGAAACAATTGCATGTGCTGCACTTTCATGGGAATTGAACCTATTGAAAACAATATTAAGAATCACCAATATAAATTATTTTAAATGTTTATGAGTAAAACCTATTTTTTTTAAATTAAGCTAAAAGCTGGGTGTCAGTGATTCACATCTATAATCTTAGCTACTAAGGCGGCTGAATCTGAGGATTACAGTTCAAAGTTAGCCAAGGCAGGAGAGTCAGAGAGACTTTTATTTCTTTCATTCTTTCTTTTTTTCTTTTGGGTCTGGTCATGGGGCCTGAACTCTGGGCCTGGGTGCTGTCCCTCAACTCTTCAGCTCAAGGCTAGCACTCTACCACTTGAGCCACAGCACCACTTCTAGCTTTTTTTTTCTGCTTATGTGGTGCCGAGGAATCGAACCCAGGCCCAGGACCTCATGCATGCAAGGCAAGAGCTCTACCACTGAGCCACCTTCCCAGCCCGAGACTTTTATTTCTAACCACCAAAAATCTGGAAGTGGAGCTGTGACTCAAGTGGTAAAGTGGAAGCCTTGAGCACAAAAGCTCAAGGACAGCACTCAGGCTCTGAGTTCAAGGCCCAGGATTGGCATTTAAAAAAAAAAAAAAAAATCAAGATGAATAAACTCAATAACCATTTGGAGAAAAGAGAGCCAATGGAGAAACAGGCAGATCACAAAAAACAATGGCATATTTCCTTTTTTCAAAGATTTTGTAATTCTGAGGAAATCTGTTTTAATGGAGGATGTGTTTTGTGGGTTTTGCTTGGTTATTTTTTGTCAGTTCTGGGCTTGAACTCAGGGCCTGGCGTGAGCCACTTTGTACTCAAGACTAGCCCTCTACTACTTGAGCCATAGCACCACTTCTGGCTTTTTCTGAGTAGTTTATTGGACTTTTCTGCCCAGACAGGTTTTGAACTGTGATCCTCAGACCTCAGCCTCCTGAATAGCTAGGATTACAGGTGTAAGCCAAGAGTGGGCCTGGCTAGAGGATGTGTTTTATTGGCCCTGGAAGGCAAAATAAAATTACAAACTATCTTGATAAATATGCTGCATACTAAAGAAATATCCATTTCTTTATAATCATGATAGAAAAATTTTCAAAAATTATGTTGTCTAGGTCAATCTTAAACTAGTAGGCTCAAGTATTCTTCCACCTCAGCCTCCCAAGCAGTTGGACTACATGCAAACTATGGTAAATTCTTAAGGAAGATCACTATATTAAATACCCAAACAATTATTTGGGGAGGAAAGAGGCTTTGAAAGGAACTATCCCTACCGAACAAATGAATATCCTTTATCTGGAAAGACTCGAATTTCCATTATTTGTCCAAATGGTGAGAAAGTCTGACGCATCAGTTGTTCTGTTAAACAAAAAACAAAACCAGAAGAAACCACACTAAGTTGTGTTAAAAACCTACCAATATTAAGATTCTCAGTTTAAAAGTCAGTATCAAGATGTCACACAATTAAAAGTTTCTATACCTGTTAGTCCAGAAGTAACACCTCCACAGTACACAGTACAGTTGTTTGGACTAGACTGACTGACAACCTCATCATATGATAGCTGTTTTGTATTTGCTGGGGACAAAAAAAGTTTTATATCTTCAATTCATTAAATAAAATGTTCAGGAGAAAGGTAGCATTAACTACACTACTGTAATGGCAATATTTACCTTGATCAAAATACTCATAAAATATAAAAATACATATATACATTACATGAGTTTAGGATTAAACCTCCCCCAAGAATATCTAAAAAAATAAGTACCCAGTATTCTTTATTTAGCAGGAGACTTGATAATAAAGATAATTACTTAAAGTTACAAAAATGAAAACCAAGTACATTTTTGAATAGTAGTCTTGATTTGCTTCTCATCTATTTCTGCAATAAGTCTCCGGGGACAGCGCTAACATTTAAAATCTAGTGTATTTTTCTCCAAAATTCCACATTTCCTTTTCTTCTCCAATACACCTACACTCATATGTACTCTTTGGAGCTGGAGGTTTTCGAGTTGCCCAGTTAGTTCTGATTTGTCTTCCACCAAGCCATTGACCACCCATCTGTTGAATGGCGTTTTCAGCATCCTGTACCATACATTGAAAATGATAAAGAAGCCACAATTAGGTGACATTACCAGAAACATTTAGTAGGAAAAACTTGGTGCTTTTTATAAAAGCTTTTGTTAATGAAAATACTTTATAAAAATACACAATATATGATCTGAAAATGCAACAGTGCCTTTTTATTTGTGCTTCTTTATCTGATAATAGGCTTTGGAAATGTTAATCATCTGAAAGAGTCCTGAGCACAAAGGTCTTAATGACATAGCTATCACAGAGTTCATGCAACAACTCAGTTTATTACAAATGAAAATTCTTACTTTATATAATCCAACAAGCTTGTTAATAACACTAGTTTTAGGAGATCAGAATAAAAGAAAGATATTTATTTTAAGACCTGTGTGTGGGAGCAGTAGATATATTCTAAAGGAAAAGCCAACAGATGGAGTAAGGAAAAACAAAATAAGCACAAAAGACTAACCAACCTTCAGACTTCTGCTTAAGAACTTTCAAGAACTGTGCTAGCTTTTACTGAAAAATGAAGATTAGGAAGGAGAAGGGAAGCAGCACCACTTCGGGCTTTTTCTTTGTTCTTGGTACTGAGGTATCTAACTCAGGGCTTCATGCATGCTAGGCAAGCACTCTACCACTAAGCCACCTTTTGAGTCCCTGCTTCCTTTTTATATAATGCATATAGAACTCTAGCTATAATAAAAACTATACCATGTTTCCTTTTCTCTGAAAAAAACAAGAAATTGCAAGCTCATGCAAATGGACATTCACTAAGTATTTGTAGAATGAAAGGACAATTTAAGTGTTTATGTTCTTTTTTCTTTTTTTCCACAGTACTGGAGTTTAAATTCAAAGGCTTGAAAATTCTGCTTTACTTGGCTGGAGCTGAAATTGCTAATTATCAGTAAAATTAAACCATGGCAGATAAAGAAAAACAAAACAGTTTTTCTTCTTCACTCTTAAAAGTATCATACATACACTTCTGATTGAGCTCACCCATTTATTGAAAAAGGAGACAAAGCCATATCCTTTAGACTTTCCTGTTGCCATGTCTTTTACCACTCGGGCATCTCTGGAAACATAAACAATAGAAACTATGATTTGTAAACTTTTCTGTGGATATAAAATGAAAATTTCATGTACAACTAATTTTCATGTTTCATCATCATTAAAAATGGACCTTTAATCTAAAGTCACCTTCTATTCTATGAAACTTAAGTACTGACAAATGAGGCTTAATTCTGAAGATACGCAAATCAGTAGCTTTTAAAAATACAAGCATGTATTATATATATTTGCCTCTGACTTCAAATTGTTTTTTCTTTAACTTTTAACTACTAAGCATGGTGAAAATCCCTATACACATAAATTACTTAACCACTATAAGGTTCTTATGTACATTAAGAGAATGGATTTAACCATGCAATTTATAATTTGGTATTTGACATATTTTACCTAATCATTAAAAATTTAAAATAGGAAACTGGAAACTAAAAGAAAAAGTTGTACTGTCCATAAATGATTTAATTTTCTCAGGTCAGTTTGTATCACCTTTTTGGGCTAGAGTAAATTTTAAGAAATTGACATTTCATTTCAGAAATGTTAAGTCATTAAAAAAAACACTAGACACACACGTTAAGTTTAAAAGAATAGAAAAGATTTTACATTAAATTTTATAACAACATTCATATTAAGATTGATTGGAAACCAAAAGATATAACAGCAAAATTTTTAAAAGTCAGAAAGTAAAAAAGCACGCCAACATTTATCCACTGTGAACCGTAGCTTGTAGTTAGCCAGGGCAATTCTGTCCATTCTTCAGAGATACTCTGCAAAATAACCAGAGCCCTATTATTTGAGATTGAGTAAAAACCCAGCCATGATAGCTAAACTCCATACCTAAAAAATTGGACGTAAAGTGTGCTTTACAGACAATCTGCTTTTAAGTTTAGCCAGGTATGTCACAATGCTTAATCTTTTAGGACACATGAATAAAACAGGCACTTTTTACAACAAGAAACCAAGTCAGAAAACCATGCAATGAAATGCTATATTAATGAAAGTATACATAAGCATATTTTAGATCAATTTAGGAATGATTTATTAAACAGTCAAAATGATTGAGATGCTGAGGAAAAGCAAAAATTAATGTCACTTTTGAGTATGTAAAAATATTTGTTATGTGTATGATACACATGCATTTAACTTCGTAACTGACTCACTAGTATATTACAACTTGCTAAATTACCCTAAACTCAACAAAAACAAAGTGCTTGATCTATTATTTCAATAGGTTACTATTTATTAAACTTCTTCCATAAATCAATCATTATTGTGGGCACCCTACAGAGAACATCTTCTGATTATCATGAGAACCCTTTGACATATACTTATCAACTTATCTCCTTTGACAACCCAAAACAAGTAGACAAACAAAACTAGAAAAGCATGCTATTAATATTTATTCCTTGTATATGATCTCAAAGAAAGGCCTTACTAAAAAAGAGAATGTACATTCAACAATGTAGAATCCTAAGGGAATCAACAAGTTAATAATATGATGCCAACATATCTATCAAAAAGAAACTGATTCAAATGGGGGCATGGCAAGGCAAGTGCAGAATCCTGAGTTCAAACCTCAATACTGCCAAAAAAGAAACAAAGGAAAAAAGAGGGGAGGGGATCTGGGAGGGAGAGTAGGATGGGAAGAAAAAAAGGATAGAAAGTAGAGAAGAAAATGACTGGTTCATAGTAAAAGTTATAAAATTGCTTTTTTTTTTTTTTTTTTTAAAGTTTTTGGTCAGTTGTGGGGCTTGAACTCGGCCTGGGCGCTGTCCCTCAGCTCTTCAGCTCAAGGCTAACATTCTACCACTTGAACTACAGATCCACTTCCAGTTTTCTGGTGATTAATTGGAGATAAGAGTCTCATGGCCTTTCCAGCTGGTCGGCTTTGAACAGAGATCCTCAGATCTCAGCCTCCTTGAGTAGCTAAGCTTACAGGCGTGAGCCACCGGTGCCCGGCAAAATTGCTAAAATTTAAAGGTCACAATCTGTCTAATCTAAAACTAAAATTCCTATTTTCAGAAAAGCTACTTTGAGCAAGTAAAAGTTTACCAAATCAGTGACTTCAGTTTTTCAAACTGTTAGAAAAAGTTTTTTGGGGGGTCAGTTGTGGGGCTTGAACACTGGGCTTGGGCGCTGTCCCTTAGCTATTCAGCTCAAGGGAGTACTCCACCACTGATGCCCCAATGTTACTTCTGGTATTCTGGTGGTTCATTGGAGATAAGATTCTCATAGATATTCCTGCCCGGGCTGGCTTTGAACCCTGACCCTTAGGTCTCAGCCTCCTGAGTAGCTAGGATTACAGGTGTGAGCCACTCGTACCCAGCTGAAAAAGTGTTTGTCATTTTAAAGCTTCATGAAATGTCTGCTTGCAAAAATATTTAACTTTTACTTATTTCTCTTTGAAAAGATTCTATGAAAAAGAATCAGCAAAGATCTAGATTCTTAAACCTTTAATGGTTCTGTGACTACTGAGGGTAAGATGCAAGTTATAGATTATCTGAAAAATAAGCATTACTGAAATTTTAAAACAGATTAAGAGGAATAATAACAAAAAATAAAACTATTTTCTTGAGCTGGGTGCTGGTGGCTCACACCTGTGATTCTAGCTAATCTGAAGGCTGAGATCTGAGGATGGCAGTTCAAAACCAGCCTAGGCAGAAAAGTCCATGACTCTTATCTTAATAAACTACTCAGAGAAAGCCAGAAGTAGGGTTATGGCTTAAGTGGTACAGCACTAGCATTTAGCAAAAGAAGGTCAGGGACAGAACCAAAGCTCTGAGTTCAAGCCCTAGAACTGATAGGAAAACAAACAAACAAAAAACAATTAAAACAACACTTATTTTCTTTTATTAGTGCTCAAGGAAAAATGTCATTTATAAGCCCTAATCCTGTTAAACTTAAAGTTGGTCACTCTCTTATCACTACACATTGCTATTTTCTTTTCAACAAACTGCAACTCTTCAAATAAAAACTCCAAAAACTCATCACCACTATTCCATTTACTTTCCAATCCCCTTATTTCTACTGCTCATCTGTTTAAACCAAACCATAGCTAGCATTTCCTTTCTATTATTCCCTTAGTTGAAATAATAACGCAACCAGAAACTCTAAAACAAATTTCTAAATTCAACAATCACTTCTAAAAAAGTATTATAAACACTTGTTATTATTACTCTAATATGTTTTTCATATTGTTAAAGCTAAGTTATTAAACTATTGAAAGTTCTTCTATAAGTAACTAGAGTAAGACCTTTACAAAGGACCTAAAATGTATGATTGACATCAAATGCAAGAAAAGTCAGTGCTTTATTAAATGTCATATGGGGCTCAGAATGTAGCTTAGTGGTAGAATGCTTGCCTAGCACTGAAGCCTGGGTTCGATTCCTCAGTACCACATAAACAGAAAACGCTGGAAGTGGTCCTGTGGCTCTAGTGGTAGAGAGCTAGCCTTGAGCAAAAGAAGCTCAGGGACAGTGCCCAGGCCAAGTTCAAACCCCAGGACTGGCAAAAATAAACAAAACACCATATGGCACTGTTAATGATAATAATTCTTTCTTTTTTAAAAAAAGGCAAATGGCGGGGCTGGGAAGGTGGCTTAGTGGTAGAGCACTTGCCTTGCATGCATGAGGCCCTGGGTTTGATTCCTTAGCACCACATAAGCAAAAAGAAAAAAGACAGAAGTGGCGCTGTGACTCAAATAGTAGAGCGCTAGCCTTGAGCTGAAGAGCTGAGGGACAGTGCCCAGGCCCAGAGTTCAGGCTCCAGGACCGGACCACCCCCCACCCCCAAAAAGGCAAATGGCAAGAAATAACATTTAGCAACTGTTTTTTAGATTGGGATTGTTAGTTGTTGTTTGTTTTGGTTGAACTGTATTAAAACAGAATGCATGATATAAAAAGTACTAGAATAATTCCTTAGTTCAATTATAACACCATTGCTAAAGATTATTATTGAGCTAACAAGAGATATGTAAGACACTGGAATATGTACAATAGCAAATTAATCTCAAAAACTACTAGTAAACAGGATGTTAAGACAATTAAAGATCCAAGATTTATTCATTAAAGGGAAAGCAACTTTTACTATTAACCTCTTGGATGACTGCTAAACAAAGTAATATATCAAATGTTAAAACTACTGTTCCAAAATCACAATAGGTTTTCAGATTACTTCTATATAAAATTATTTTTAATTGAAAATATTGTATTTATCTTCTGTTACTTACGATATTCTTCCAAATGGTGCAAAAGCTGCTTTTATATCTTCAGTTGTAATTTCAGGACTGAGATCACCAACGAACACATGGAAATGATCTTATAAAGGGAAGGAAGGGGAAGTGAAAAGAAAAATAGAACTTTAGAATTCAAAAAATACTAAAACTGATCAAGTAAAGTACTCAAAATAATGTATTGATTATAATAACACACTAACCTCTCTATAAAAATCTATCAATTTCAAACATAACAAATCATGTAACAATACAGAAAATATGCTTCTAAATAACAATGATACAGCTAACTTGCAACTAATTGATAGTTACATTTCTATTTACACTTAATTGTTATACTGGTCTAAAAAATAAACTAATACTATATAAACAAGTTTCAGTTCTGCAATAATTTAAGTATTTAGTTTTTGTTCTAATAGTATTTCTTTTGCATTTTACCACTATATTCAGGTTTTATAAATTACAATAGGATAGTGGTACTGTGATCTATGTAGACTAGATTTACCTCAGCTAAGGCAACTCACTGAAGCTAGCTATGTGATATACTTGGCTTAACCATAGTTTGTGAAGAACAATCAAAGAAATACCTTGCATTGCAACAGTTTGATGTTAAAGTATTTGACAGTTTTCTCAAAAGCCAACAGTTTTGGTTGCCCAGACATTACACCATTCAGTTTATGTGAATCCATGTGCAAGTGAACTAAGACTGAAGGCAACAGAATGAAAACAGTAATCCCTTCACTTTATATCAGAACCATTAAAAAAGCATCGGAGAAAAGTATCATCCCATATGTGAAGTTTTTTTTTTAAAAGACAGTTCTCAAAAAAAGAAACATTTAAGAAATGCAAGTCTTTTGATGACTACTTAAAAACAGACACACACACACACACACACACACACACATACACACACGCTCATACATACACACATCAAATTTGACAAAGTACATTTGGAAAGAAAAGTTACCCCTATTTGGCAGGCCTTAAGCAACATATTGGGTTGCTCTTCGGAAAACACTGTTTCAGGAGCAACTCGAGCACTTGGAAGATGTGGGTATGAAGCCCAGGTGACCTCAGGGAAGTAAGGTATCTTGCCCTTTAGATGGTGAAAGTATTTCTAAGACACCAGCTGCTATCAAGGGGGACAGAGAGCTTGAACTAGCAACAAAATAGTGGATAAGCCACACTTGGTCAACACTGGGAAGAAGGGGGAAAAATATTGCCAAAGAGACAAATAGAAATACTACCTCCTCCCACCCGCCGCCCCCCACAGTATCAAACAAAAACTTCAGGTGGTTAGTGAATACCCTTTGAAGAGATTTCATTTTATGTTTAAGAAGATACAATTACCTTGTGAACGCTGTGTGCTGACAACGGTACTACCTGATGACAAAGATTAGATTTGTTCTTAAATTTATTAACACAAACACATTAAATCATATCTTAGGATAATGATCAAAACATTACTGCAAACATGTATGTTTATATGCTTTATAATAAAACTATTGGGTATAATAAAAAAATAAGTTCAGAGAGTTTAAAATATACTTACTGCTTGTGTCTTTCTTTTGACTGCTGGGGGTAGTTGCCCAATTCACTTTGACTTCCTAAAAAATGTTTTTGCATTTATATTCCACAAAATAAAAAGCTCAAAATCAGATTTTCATTTATAAACACACAGAATTTCAGGGGATACTAGCTCTTTCCAAAGTTTCAATGCTTATCTTTTAATTTACATTTATGCAAATAACTTTAACAAATCCTAATCTTTATACATTTTAGTTAATGTTCAAATAACCTAGTTTACAGGTACTACTACATTTCCCCCCTTCATCCTTCCTCATTGGCATCCAATGTTACTAGATCCAAAGTTGAATAACTCAAGAAATATTGTAGTATTTACCATGTGTAAAGTATCATGGAAAATACCAACATAAGCATGGGTTTTCTGGTCTCTAAAAGCTTTATCTCACTGTTTCAATGTTAAATATGACTGACCATTTGCTTTATATAAAGTTGTTCCTGGCCCCCAGTGGCTCATGCCTGTAATCTTAGTTACTCAGAAGACTGAGATCTGAGGATCGCACGCAGTTCAAAGCTAGTCCAGGCAGGAAAGTCGGTGAGACTTTTTTAATTTAAATTTTATTGTAAAGGTGATATATACAGGGGCCAAGTTACATAAGTGAGGTAATGAGCACATTTCTCCTTGAACAGTGTTACCCCCTCTCCCTCCCAAGTTGTAAAGTTCATTTTCAGTGAGTATTACTGCTGAATTGGTTCACTCTCTTCTTTGTCCCACTGTTTCTGTGATTCTCCTTCCCTTCCCCAAATGAGATAAACATATATACAAGATAAAGGGTATAGAATTAAAAAAAAAAATGACATCAGGGAATAAACCAAAGGAAAAAAAAATAAGGAAAAAAAAGAAATAACTACAAACAGTACAATAAAAAAACCCCAAAAACCTCTTGTTTCCACTTCTTGGAGTTCATTTTGATAAGCATTATTTTATATGGTCATATGCAAACAGCTATTGAGCCACTGTGATCCTCTCCCAATAATACTCTAGACATTCTAGTTATTACAAATGAGGGAAACCACACAGCCTATGCTTCTTTGGGTCTGGCTTGTCTTTCCATTTACTTACAAATGGAGCAACATCATTCTTTCTGATGGAAGCATAGAATTCCATTGTTTGGGGCTGGGAAGGTGGCTCAGTGGTAGAGTGCTTGTCTTGCATGCATGAGGCTCTGGGTTCGATTCCTCAGCACCACATAAGCAGAAAAGGCCGGAAGTGGCGCTGTGGCTCAAGTGGTAGAGCGCTAGCCTTGAGCTGAAGAGCTGAGGGACAGCACCCAGGCCCAGAGTTCAGGCCCCACGGCCAAAAAAATAAATAAAATAAAAATAAAAATTCCATTGTGCATATATACCACACAACCCTATTAATAAGTGGGCTAAAGACTTAAAGAGACTTCTCTGAAGAAGAGTAAGAATGGCCAATAGACACTTGCAGAAATGTTTAACATCTTTGGCCATAAAAGAAATGCAAATAAAAAGCACTGAGCTTCCATCTGAAACCACTATCAAGAAAACTAACAATAACAGATGCTTGTGGGGATGTGGCCAAAAGGGAATGCTACTACACTGTTGGTAGGAATGTAAACTTGTTCAACCACTCTGGAAAGCAGTATGGAGGTTCCTCAAAAGATTAAACTTAGAGCTTCCCTATGACTCAGCAATCTTACTCCTAACATTTACTCAAATGACCACAAACAAGGCCACACTAAAGCCTCCAGCACAACTATGTTCATTGCAGCATTACATTCCATAGTTAAGATATGGAATCAATCCATATACTCCTAAGTGGATGAATGAATCTCTATATATATATCCATGTGACACTTATCTTCAATTAACCACCAGAAAATAGGATGTGGCACTGTGGCTCAAAGTGGTAGAGTACTAGCCTTCAGTGAAAAAGCTCAGGGACAGTGCCAAGGCCCTGATTACAAGCACCTCACCACAACCAAAAAAAAAAAAAAGTAAATTGTAATGCTTCTAAAAGGAAACAAAACCCATGTACTTAATGTTTCCTAATACCAGTCACCTTTTTTATCTAAGACAGCTTACCTTACCCATTATCTTCCTCCCATTCATAGCAGCTAGTGCTGCAGCTGCATGACGATGCTCATGAAACTCCACAAAACAATATGGATCATTTCCAGCTGTCTATTGGAGAAGAAATACAAAAGTCAGTTTTAAACTTGAAATCATTTAGTTCTAGCACAGGCTGTAGACTGTGGACTCTCTGCCAAGTGTTTTACCTGCGCAGAAGCCTTTTAAAAATTCTTCTAATGGTATACTTAGGGGAGGAATCCAATAGTGGAAATCCTCTAACAAACCATTTAGCAAAATGAATACTAGAAAGCTGAAACGTGGGGAGGGGATGGGCACTGAGAGGAAGGACATATGAACAGAGGGAGAAAAGGTGAGCAAATACAGTCATTATATTCAATGTCCATTATGTAAAACTGAACTACATAACTTAGGGGTAGAGATGGGATGGGGAAAGATGAGGAAGAACAATGGAAGAAGTGACATCAATCAAGATACACTACTCAAAATCTGACCTGCACCTTTGTACAACCACTTACTTAAAAAATAATTCTTCTGGGCTTGGCATAATGGTACACGCCTATAATCCTAGCAGTTGGGAGGTTGAGGAGAGGATGAGTTTGAGGCCAATCTGGCCTACACAGTGAGACTCTTATTTCAAAACAAACAAACAAACAAACGCACAAAACAAGAAGCCAGGGCCTGACAGCTCATCCTTACTTTAGAGTCTGAGATCAGAGGATCTCCATTTGGAGCCAGCCCGACAAGAAAATCCTTAAGATTCTCATCTCCAACTAACCACTAAAAAGCCAGAAGTGGATCTGTGGCTCAGCTGGTAGAGTACTAGCCTTGAGCAAAAGAGTTCAGGGATGGGCTGGGAAGGTGGCTCAGTGGTAGAGCACTTGCCTTGCATGCATGAGGCCCTGGGTTCAATTCCTCAGCACCACATAAGCAAAAAGAAAAAAGCCAGAAGTGGCACTGTGGTTCAAGTGGTAGAGCGCTAGCCTTGAGCTGAAGAGCTGAGGGACAGTGCCCAGGCCCAGAGTTCAGGCCCCACGACCGGACCCCCCCCAAAAAAAAAAAGGGTTCGGTGACAGTGCCCAAGCCCTAAATTCAAGCACACGTGTGCATGAACACACACACACACTCTCTCTCTCTCTCTCTCTCTCTCTCTCTCTCGGTGATTCAAGCCTCTTATCCTAGATACTTGTGAGGCAGAGCTCTTTCCTGTATATGTGTGTATTGTGTTCTTGCTTGTTGTTTTTGTTTTTTGGTTGCTTGTGGGGCTTGAACTGAGGGCCTGGGCACTGTCTGAGCTTTTTTTTTTCTACTCAAGGCTAGTGCACTAACACTTTGGGCTATAGCACCACTTCCGGTTTTTTCTGAGTTATTGGAGATAAGTCTCATGGACTTTTCTTTCTGGGCTGGCTTCAAACCCTGGTCTTCAAAGCTCAGCTTCCTGAGTAGCTAAGATTACACGCATGAACGGCTTGCTTAGCTTTTTTTTTGGGTCCGGTCATGGGGCCTGAACTCTGGGCCTGGGCGCTGTCCCTCAGCTCTTCAGCTCAAGGCTAGCGCTCTACCACTTGAACCACAGCGCCACTTCCGGTTTTTTTCTTTTTGCTTATGTAGTGCTGAGGAATGGAACCTATGCATGCAAGGCAAGCACTCTTGCACTGAGCCACCTTCCCAGCCCTGCTTGGCTTTTTTGATCAAAGCTGCAACTCTACTACTTGAGTCATACTCGCATTTTCAATGGGGTGTGCTTCATAAGGCAGCTACAGGGGAAGAACAACAATGGCTGGGTTAAGTGGTATGAGCTTATTGTCCCCAGCAACACAAGAAGAATAAAAAGGACTGACCTCTACATGGGCTTTTTAAAAGCAAGACCCGACCACAAAAATCAGCAAGGTAATAAAGAGCTAGAGGATCCTTCAGGTAGTAAGAGGGCCTGCTTAGCAAGACTGAGGCCCTGAGTAAAATCCCTAGTACTGCCAAAAAAAAATAAAATTAAAGAGATAAGGGCTGGGCATGCTAGCCTTGAGCGGAAAAAGCTCAAAGGCAGTACCCAGAACCTGAGTTCAAGCCCTAGGATGTTAGAGAGAGAGAGAGAGAGAGAGAGAGAGAGGGAGAATGTGTCTAGTAAGTACCATACCCAGAGTTCAAATCAAAAGAAAACAAACAACTAAGTTGGGTGTCGATGGCTCATGCTTTTTGTTTTTTTCTGTTTTTGTCTTTTTTTCAGTCTCAAAACTAGGACCCAAACTTGGTATCTGATGCTTTCCTTCATTGGTTGGCTTGGTTGGCACTCTACCACATGAGCCACACCTCCAACCCCAAGGCTCATGCCTTATATGCTATTTAGGAGGCTGAAAATGGGAGGACTGCAGTTCACGGTCAGTCCAAACAGGAATGTTTTTGAGACCCTTTCTCAATCTAACGTGTCAGGTGCTTACTATCCTAAGCTATAGTGGAGGCAGAGACCAGAAGGATGAACGTTTCCAGATATTTTGGGCAGAAAAAGTCCATGAGGGGGGCTGGGAAGGTGGCTCAGTGGTGGAGTGCTTGCCTTACATGCATGAGGCCCTGAGTTCGATTCCTCAGCACCACATAAGCAGAAAAAGCCGGAAGTGGCGCTGACGCTCAAGTGGTAGAGTGCTAGCCTTCAGCTGAAGAGCTGAGGGACAGCGCCCAGGCCCAGCTTTCAGGCCCCACAACCGACAAAAGAAAAAAAAAAGAAAAAGAAAAAGTCCATGAGGGCTGGAGGCTGATAGCAAGTGACAGGTTATTAGTCCAAATAGTAAAGTCAGGGGGAAAAAAAAAAAAAGAAGACAAAACTAACAAAAAAACTCCCCCTCTCCACCAAGAAAACCCCCAACTCCTCTCTTTTCTGCTGGTAGTTGGGATTAATGGTAATGAAGTTTTTATGGTGCTAGGGATCATCCCTGGAACCTGGTGCATGCTATGGAAACACTACTACTGAACTACAACTCTAATCAAATTAAGGTATTTTTGGTTATACATTAAGACATAAAGATACCCAGTATTTTACACCTATCAGTGCAGTGTGTGTGTGTAGGTCTGTGTGTGCATGCGTGTGCGCGTGTGCAGGCACGCACACGCTCATGCCAGTCCTGGGCTTGAACTAAGAGCTAGGTGCTGTCCCTGAGCTTTTTTGTGCTCAAGGATAGTATTCTACCACTGAGCCACAGCTCTACTTCAGCTTTTTGGTATTAAATTGGAGATGAAGAGTCTCATGGACTTTCCTGCCACGCTGGCTTTGAACCACAATGCTCAGATTTTAGCCTCCTGAGTAGCTAGGATTACAGGCTTGAGCCACTGGTGTCTGACTTTTTTTTTTTGGGTGTAGTTAACAGAGGCTTGAACCCAGGGCCTTGCAGTTGTACTTGGCCTTTTCTGCTGTTGTTTATTAGTCCCACCCTTTCAAGGCTGATGGCTCTACCACTTGAACCACACTTCTACTTCTGGGTTTTGCTGGTAATTGGAAATAAGTCTCTCGATAGCCTCCAGAATAAGCAGGATTATAGACATAAGCCCCAAACACCTAGCTCTAATACAAAATTTTATAGCAAAGAGTCAAGTATGAAATTCAATAAACTAGGACTGCCACAGTATTTTGTTTAAAAAATTAGGTAACCTGTGCACAGTGGTTCATGCTTATAATCCTAGCATTAGGAGGCAGAGGCAAGATTATGAGTTTCAGGCCAGCCTGAGTTACAAAACAAGATCCTATGTAAGTAACATGGCTGGCTCATCCTAGCTACTCAAGAGACAGATCTGAGAAAGGTGGTTTAAAGCCAGCCCAGGTGCTGGGTGCTGGTGGCTCACACCTAGAATCCTAGCTACTCAGGAGGCTGAGATATGAGGATCTCTGTTCAAAGCCATCCCAAGCAGGGAAGTCCATGAGACTCTTATCTCCTATTAACAACCAGAAAAGCAGAAGTGGTGCTGTGGTGCAAAGTGGTAGAGAACTATCCTTGAGCTGAAGAGCTCAGGGACAGTGCCCAGGCCAAGAGCCCCCCCCCCCCCAAAAAAAAGGGAAGAGGATGCTGCTAGCCCAGGCAGGAAAGTCTGTGAGACTCTTAACTCCAATTATAACCACTAAAAAGCCAGAAGTTAAACTGCTGTTCAAGAGGTTAGTATGTTAGTCTTGAGCAAAAAAGCTCAGGACCCAGGCCCTGCGTTCAAGTTCTAGCACCGGTGTGACACATATACACATAAATAATATAAAAATAATACAATTCACCGGGCACTGGTGGCTCACACCTGTAATCCTAGCTACCAAGAAGGCTGAGATCTGAGGATTGCAGTACAAAGCCAGCTCAGGCAAAGTCTGGGAGACTCCTATCTCCAATTAACCACCAGAAAACAGGAAGCAGCACTATGGCTCAAGTGGTAGAGTGCTCACCTTGAGCTAAAGAGCTCAGGGACAGCACCCAGGCCCAGAGTTCAAGCCCCACGACGGACAAAAAGAAAAAACAAAAACAATTCATACTAATAATATCTTTAATGGGAATTCTATTACAAAGACCAAGATTCACAAGCATTAGCATTAGAAGGTAGAGCAAACAAAAGTGGAATGTGGTGGCCCAAGCCTGCCATCCCAGCTAAGTAGGGGGGCAGAATCTCTCTCACCCAGGCCAAAAAATAAAATGAAATAAAATTGAGAACCTATCTGAAAAATAACTGAAAGCCAAATGGTTTTTTGTGAGGCTGAAGTGCTATGGGACTCGCTAAGCAAGGGCAAGACCCTAAATTTAAATCAGTTCCTCCAAAATAAAAATACCTTCATTTTCCAGCACTGGAAGCTCATGCCTACTCAGGAGGCTGAGCTATAAGGAGCACGGTTCAGAGCCAGCTTAGGCAGGAAAGTCCATGAGACTCTTATCTCCAATAAACCACCAGAAAACCAGAAATGGCGCTGTGACTCAAGTGGTAGAGCTCTAACCTTGAGCTGAAAAGCTCAGGGACAGTGCCCAGACCCAGAGTTTAAACCCCACAACCAACAAAACAAAAAATCCTTCATCTGTTACCAAATTTTTTTTTTTACCCATTTCCCAATCTAATTGTAGATTATTTTACCAGTTAATGTAAGTAATTTTGATGCTTCAATGTATCCTCAAATAAGGACCATCACGATACATATAGAGATAGAGAGGATGAGATGGAGGAGAGATACCATTTGATCTAGAAATGACTGGTTCTATTATCTTCCCTTATTTAGTAGAAGAAATTAAATTTAGTTACCAAGGCAGATTAATAAAAAAATTCACTAAAATCCCTATTAATTTAAATATTAAGAAGTTCTGGAAGCAATGGCTTTAGTAACATAAAAAAGAAAGTTAACTGAGCAAAATACCCTTACATCCATAATCATTTTGCAGTTTTTACAAGGTCCAATCTGGCTAAAGAGCTGGAGAATTAGAGCTTCAGTCACATCTCTGGAAAGGTTACCAACGTATCTGAAACACACACACAAAAAAAGAAATTTCAATTTTAGACTTCCTTTTTTAAAAAATTAATTTACTTTATTGTTTTATTGATTACAAGTCAGGTAATGAGTATATTTCCTTTCATACAGTGTCTTCTGTTCCCTCCCTCTCTCCTAGTCCTTCCTTCCTGTTTCCAACCATGAGTTATATAGTTCATTTTCATAAGTGTCCAGTAAGTTCCACTGCTGTACTTTTTCACCCTTTTTCCCTTGAGTTCTGTACCCCCCAACACCCTTCTGAAGATATATACTTGGATACATTATACATAAAGATGAATCCTCAAAAAATAAAATAAACTGCTTGTTTCTCTATCTTGGAGTTCATTTACGTACATATATATGTCTATATCAATATGAAGAGGCATGCAGACATTGCATCTTTTTGTTTCTCTCCTAAGACTATCTACTTTTGGTCTCACTGTGTGTGACTGTGAGTAACTAGAGTCCTGCATAATTTACCATACCCCAGTGTCTTTTAAGTCTAATTTCCATATTTCAGAAAGAACATATGCTGTTTCTCTCTCTGAGCTTGGCTTATCTCCCTTAACATGATTTGCTAGACTTGCTTCTTTTGCATCGGTTTTTGAGGTCACTGACTGAAAAATGAATTCTGGGAGTAGGCATATTTTTGTCTAAAACTATACTATTTGGGAGTAACTTAAAAAGTTTAGTAACACTTCAAAATCTCTTTCAAAATCGATGGCAAAATATACTATTTGCAAATATATTAGTCAGTGGGTGAAGGCGTAGTTAAAATTTTCAAATCAGCCAGGCTCTGGTGGCTCATGCCTGTAATCCTATTACTCAGCCTGTAATCCTATTACTCAGGAGGCTGAGATCTGAGGATTGTGAGGTTCAAGGCCAGCCTTGCCCTGTCAGAAAACGCTGTAAAACTCTTATCTCTAGGGCTGGGAATGTGGCTCAGTGGTAGAGGGCTTGCCTATCATGCATGAAGTTATGGGTTGGATTCCTCAGTACCCATATAAACAGAAAAAGCTGACAGTGGTGCTATGGTTCAAATGGTAGAGCGTTAGCCTTGAGCAAAAGAAGCTCAGGGACAGTGTCCAGGAAGAGTTCAAGCCCGGTGTCTGGCAAAAAACAAAACAAAACAAAACAAAAACTCTTATCTCTATTAAACCACCAGAAAACTGGAAGTGGTACTGTGGCTCCAGTGGTAGAGTGCTATCCTGGAGCTGAAGAGCTGAGGGACAGCGCCCAGGCCCAGAGTTCAAGCCCCACGACCCACCAAAAAAAAATTTTTTTTTCTTTCAAATCAAACCTGTTACTTAAGGTTTTTGTTTTTTATACCAGTGCTCTACCGCTTGAGCCACAGCTCCATTTCTGGCTCTTTGGTGGTTACTTGGAGATAACAGTCTCATGGACTTCACTGTCCAGACTGACTTTTAACTGATTCTTAGATCTCAGGCTTCTGAGTAGCTATATACTAGCACCCAGTATTGTTTCTAAGTATCTAGGAGTACTTTATTAGGAAAACAGGCTTTTAAAGGCTACTTTTTTTTTTTTTCCCAATTCTGAGGACTGAATCTAAGACCATATACTTGCTAGCAAGCACTCTACAACTTGAATTATATCTCCAGTTGAGGGTTGTTCTTTTCTATGATGCTTGAACTCAGGACCTACCAGTTGCTAAATAGGCACTCTCTCTAGAGCCATGCCCTTTTTGCTTTAGTTATTGTTAAGATAGGGTTTCAAGTATTTCCCCAGGGCCACAATCCTCCCCATAGCTGGAATTACAGGAACACACCACTATAATCAGCTTTTTGTTGTTAGAATAGAATCTCAATAACTTCTTGTCTGGGCTGGCCTTGAATCCTGATTCTCTTGACCTCTAATTCCTGAATAGCTGAAGTTATAGGCATGCATGCTCCACATCAGTTGCTTTTAAAACTCTTTAATCTTTGTTAAGCTATTATACAATTAATGCTAGAAAGCACTGCAAATGCTTCTATTTCTATACTGAAAACTATTTTCTAACAATTTTTAAATTCATAATTTTGTTCAATTATGTAGACTGGTTACGCAGTGAACAAACTTTTGACAAATTATAAGCAAACTACTTCTCAGGCATTCTAGTATTTACAAATGGGTATAAAATCTTGTAATGAACACTACTGATCAGTGGAAGAATGGTGAAACTACAGATAATTCCTTATTATTAGAGTTGGTAAAATGAAGTTAAAGTAAATAGTGCATTACAAGTTATTATTATGACTTAATAAACATACATTAAATTTTAATTCAATTTTTTCTTTCTATTGTTCAACAGTCACATACTGAGTGATCAGTACAAGACCACTGAAAAAGGTTAAGATAGCAAAGGGAGAACACTGTTGAGTCCTAAAGAACAAACACTATATAAATACCCTTGGAATAATTGTACATTGAAAAAGAGAAAGTAATAGGAACATTTACTCAATAGCAATTTGTCAATATTATTATAAGTCAATATTATTACAAGTCAGTAATTAAAGGGAAAGAATTATGTACTTATCCTGTTTTTTGAATAGGAACTCCAGAACAGTGGGATCCATGGCTTTAATGAAGGGAGGTTCCCATGAAGAATGTTAATAAATACGTAAGGACAATATTAACAATGCAGGAAAGTGATCCAGAAAATAATTATAACAATGTACAAGCCTTAAGGAACAATGGGTTACTTTATACTAAAACCACTGGATGAAGTAACATGGAAATGGACATTCACAGGCTGTTAAAGTTATCACATACACTATATAGTATACTGCAAAGAGAAAAACACACCTTAAAATTAAGACCTATGGCTTTAACTGTGACCCAGCAATCAAACTCATAGATGGAAAATGAGAAGTTGTATTTTTATAAATGGTACCACCTATAAAGTATTCACATCAGGAAAATCTAACATAATAAATCTAAGCAAGTTTAATTTTCTTTCTTTTTTTGGCCAGGGGAGTGGGGGGAGAGAAAAGGGGGAGAGGGCCTGCCAGTACTGGGAACTTAGGGCCTGGGTGTTGTGCCTTAGCTTTTTGCTCATGGCTGGTGCCTCTGAGACACAGCTTGACTTCTGGCTTTTTACTGGTTAATTGGAGATAAAAGTCTTATGGACTTTTCTGCCCCGTCTGGCTTTGAACTGTGATCCTTAGATCTTAGCCTTCTGAGTAGCTGGGATTACATGTATGAGCCACCTGCACCTGCCTTCATTATTTTTTTCTTTGAGACAAGTTATCACTATGTAACTCAGCCTAGCCTTGAATTTGTTATCCTTCTCATTCTGCCTCCTCAATGCTGAGACTACAGGTGTGTACCACCATGCCTCCAGCTAGTTTATATGTAGAGGATACTGGACATGAAAACATTTAGAACCAGTCATTGATGGCTCACACCTGTAATCCTTGGAGACTTAGATCTGAGCACTAGGGTTCCAATGCACCCCAGGGCAGAAAATTGGAGAGATTAATTAACCAGCAAAAAAGCCAGAAGTGGAGGTGTGATTCAAGTGCCAGAGTGCCAGCCTTAAGTGAAAAATCTAAGGGTGAGAGACCATGAGTTCAAACCTCTGTACTGGGAAACATACATGTGCACACACATGCACAAATAGATAAATTCAGATGGAAGCTATTTTATAAGACCACTTGCTCTTCAAGAAATTGTCTGTAGTATAACTCTGGTAAAGTGATATGAAAGCTATATGCTTAACATGTGTGAGGTCCTTGGTTTAATCCACAGCACCAAAGAACAAACAAACAAAAAATCCAAATTGCTACTGTCTTTTAGAAATTTGTTTTTTTCTTGGGTCTGGTCGTGGGGCCTGAACTCTGGGCCTGGGCACTGTCCCTCAGCTCTTCAGCTCAAGGCTAGCCTCTACCACTTGAGCCACAGCGTCACTTCCGGCTTTTTTCTTTTTGCTTATGTGGTGCTGAGAATCGAATCCAGGGCCTCATGCATGCAAGGCAAGCACTCTACCACTGAGCTACCTTCCCAGCCCAGAAATTTTTTTTTTAATTGAAAGAGAATTAAAATTCTCACTGATAGCCAATGAATAATCTTTGACTGGATACTACACATGGAAAAAACTTTGTTCTGGTCAAATATTAATAAATGGGGAAGGAATGAAATAAAGAAAAAACATTAAAATGCTGTTTTGGGTGACAGTGATCAAGATACATTGTATTTATAAATTGCTTTGTTAAAACAGCAACTTCTTTGTACAACTACTTAAAGATAAATTTTTTTTTATATTTTAGTTTTAATTGCTACAGGTTAAGACATACCATAGAAGCTGAAATTCGTTGATGAAATTTAAGAATATGCCTAGCATGCATGAAGCCCTGGGTTCAATTCCTCAGTACCTCATAAATAGAAAAAGCCACAAGTGGCGCTGGAGGCTCAAGTGCTAGCCTTGAGCAAAAGAAGCTTGGGACAGTGCCTAGGCCTCAAGTTCAAGCCCTATGATTGTGGGGGGGGGGGGGTGAGTGGGGGGGAGAGGGTAGAGAAGGGGAGGGGAAGGAAAGAAAATTTATGAGTATTTTCATAACTTGTAACTATCATTTTTAAAAAACTTAATTCCTGGTTTTAATCAATGAACTGATTTTAACCTAAGACCAAATTATTTTAATCTAGGAAGCAGACCTTAATTATTATTCTCTTCAGCTAGCTTTAGTGACTCATTTCTAAACTCATTTCTAAATTATCTATAAAAAGCACTGGAACTTGAACTTAGGACCTCAAGATCTTACTTCACTTTTTTTCTCAGATGGGGGTCTTACCAGTTAAGCACTGGGGGCTCACACCTGTAATCCTAGCTACTCAGGAGGCTGAGACCTGAGGAACAGGGTTCAAAGCCACCCTAGCCACCCTGGGCAGGAAAATCCATGAGACTCTTATCTCCAATTAGCCACCAGAAAACCAGAAGTGGCACTGTGGTTCAAGTAGTAAAGCGCACAGCACCCAGGCCCAGAGTTCAAACCCCACGACAGGGGGAAAAAAAAATGTACAAAAACAAAACAAATCAAGCCAGGCACTGGTGGCTCATGCCTGTAATCCTAGCTACTCAGGAGGCTGAGATCTGAGGATTGTGGTTCAAAGCCAGCTGAGGCAGGAAAATCCATGAGGCTCTCATGTCCTATTAACCACCAGAAAACCCAGAAGTGGCGCTGTGGCTCCAGTGGTACTCACCTTGAGCTGAAGACCTGAGGGGCAGTGCCCAGGCCCAGAATTCAAGCCCAAAAAAGAAAAATAAAATGAAACAAAACAAAGAGTAGTCATTATAAAGTGGAGAAAGAGTAACCCTCAAAACTTGACATGGTTGTAGCTCATAATTGTAATCCTAGCTACTCAGGAAGCTGAGATCTGAAAACTGAAGTTCAAAGTTAGGCTGGGCATAAAAGACTGCAAGACTCTATCTTCAATTAAGCAATAAAAAAGATGGACTGAACTATGCACTACTGGCCTGCAATCCTAGCTACTCAGGAGACTAAGTCTCATGCTTAAGCAAAAAGGAACAAGGAATGTGCCCAGGCCCTGAATTCAATCCTCAGAACTGCCATGAAGTAAGATCTTGAGGTCCTAAGTTCAAGTTCCAGTACCTGCACTAAACAAAACTGTTATGTTTAATCTTTCCACAGATTAAAAGAATGTAAGATACTAACCACTAAATATCTTGATCCTGGATTAGAAAGAAGATATTAGTGGAAATACAGAGGAAGATAGCAAAAGTCTGCAGTTAGCAGTAAGGTATACCATTGTCAATTTCTTCTTTCTTTCTTTCTTTTTGTCAGTCATTGGGCTTAAACTCAGGGTTTGGGTGCTGTCCCTGAGCTCTTTTGCTCAAGGCTAGTGTTCTACAACTTTTGAGCCACAGTGCTACTTCTATACTTCTGGCTTTTTGATAATGGTTAAAAAGCTTCATAGACTTTCCTGCCTGGGCTGGCTTTGAACCTCAATCCTCTGATCTCAGCCTCCTGGGTAGCTAGGATTTTAGCTTGAGCCACCAGTGCCTGGTTTCTACTAAACTATTAAAACAAAAATGCAAAGTTTCATTTATAGTTCTTACTTTTAAAAATACTTTCCTGTCTGTTACTTAAAAAAAAAAAAAGGTCTAGGAATGTAGCTTAGTGGTAGTGCTTGCCTGGCATACATGAGGCCCTGTGTTCAATTCCTCAGTACCACATAAATAGAAAAGGCCAAAGTAGCACTGTGGCTCAAGTGGTAGAATGCTAGCCTTGAGCAAAAAAAAAAAAAAAAAGCTCAGGGACAGTGCTCAGGCCCTGAATTTAACCCCCAGGACTGGCAAAAAAACAAAAGAACACAAAAGCAAAAATAAGGGCTGGGAAGGTGGCTCAGTGTTAAAGCGCTTGCCTTGCATGCTCGAGGCCCTGGGTTCGATTCCTCAGCACCCATAAGCAAAAAAACAAGCTGGAAGTGGTGCTGTGGCTCAAGTGGTAGAGTGCTAGCCTTGAGCTGAAGAGCTGAGGGGCAGCGCCCAGGCTCAGAGTTCAGGCCCATGACCGGACCCAAAATAAAAACCAAAAAAAGAAAAAAAATAGTTCTGGAGGATCAAACCAGTGCCTTGCATATGCTAGGCAACACTGCCACTCAGCTACACTCCAGATCTATTTTATCAAATGATATTAAAATATATTCTTTCAGCTATTCTGAGTTTGTTAATAGCATTTAAGCATCCCTAAAATTGAAATCTACTGTAACACCTTTGAGATCATGTATAAATCTTGTGCAGAACTAGAAAGAGTAGAAAAGTAACTGCTAACTCAAAATGCTCTGTCTCTCAAGTGTTTTGTGTTGCTGTAACAAAGTGTGTAAGGCTGGGGAACTTATAAAGAGGTTTAGGGGCTGGAGGCATGAATCAGTGATGGGTACCTGTCTAGCAGGTACAGTTAAGACCCTAAGTTCAAAACTCCAGCTTGGCCTACCCTAACCCCCACAAAAGCCAGGCAGGCATAGGTGTCCCAAACCTCAAATTTTAGCTTCCTAAAAGAGAGCTGGAGAACTGAAAATAACCACAAAAAGCTAGGCTAGAGGCATGGCTCAAATATTAGAGCACCAACTAAGCAAGCACAAGGCCCCAAAGCCTGAGGGATATGAAGAGAAGGAGAAGGAGAAGGAGTGAAGAGAGGGGGAAGGAGGGAGGGAGGAAGGGAGGGAACATGTGGAGATTTATTTATTTGGTCCACAACTCTGGTGACTTTGAAAAGGACAGCATGACACTGCTATCTGATCAGAGCAAGTCATGAAGTGAAAAGGAACTGGCCACATGCAAAAATGGTTTGGATTTACTGTGTGTGCGCGTGTGAGCGCGAGCACTGGTCCTGGAGCTTGAACTCAGATCAAGGATAGCACTCTTACCACTTGAGCCACAGCTCCACTTCTAGCTTTTTGGTGGTTAACTGAAGATAGAGTATCACAGGGGCTGGGAAGGTAGTAATAAGACAATACACTTGTTCTTAGAAAATATATCATAAAGTATTTAAGCCTAAGGTATCCCAGGGCTATTATGTTTTCAGTGAACTCATATGCTTCAATAAAAAAATAAAAACACAAATAATATAAATCTGGCTATTAAATATTAGTAAGTGGTAATTCCACATGAAAAGCATCTGTCTTCAATTTACTGTTTGTTACTTTTTTTTTTTTGGGTCCGGTCGTGGGGCCTGAACTCTGGGCCTGGGCGCTGTCCCTCAGCTCTTCAGCTCAAGGCTAGCGCTCTACCACTTGAGCCACAGCACCACTTCCAGCTTTTTTTCTTTTTGCTTATGTGGTGCTGAGGAATCGAACCCAGGGCCTCAGGCATGCAAGGCAAGCACTCTACCACTGAGTCACCTTCCCAGCCCCTACTGTTTGTTACTTTTATATTGGTTTTTAATTTTTTTCAAAATAAATACCTGCAAAGTGACATATGATGAAAAAAAATCATCAATACTTCTAGTGAAAATATGATAGCTATCAATGATAATTTATATCAACTTAATATGCTGAAGCTCCTAAGAATACTGAAATCCAAAATACTTAAAATACACTTTTATTAACACAGCTCTTGATAATCTACAAAGAAAATTCACGAATGCTAGGTTTGTTTACAGACACAATCATATTAAAATGCAGAATCTGATAATGAAGTCTCTGAAAATTTGAGTGAAAAGCATAAGATTTTTAAACTAAGATAAATTCCTTAAGAGCAGAGATTATTAAAATTCATATCTACTGTCTAGAATACTGCTTGGAATATTGTAAGAGCAAGTACTCTATGAGTATTTGCTAGCAAGATCAGGTATAGTCTCAGAATTATTTGAACATCTGCAATTTGCTAGAAAATTATCTTATTTTGTCTAAGTTACTAAATTCAGGGAGAAAATATTTGCTATTCATTTTCATGTTACGATACTGCATTGGGAACAGGGAATGTGGCTTAGTGGTAGAGAGCTTGCCTAGTATGCATGAAGCCCTGGGTTTTATTCCTCAGTACCACATACACAGAAAATGACAGATGTGGCACTGTGGCTCAAGTGGTAGAGTGCTAATCTTGAGCAAAGAAAAGCTCAGGGACAGTGCCCAGGCCCTGAGTTCAAGCTCCAGGACTGGCCCCTCCACCCCCAAAAAAAGGAAACTGCATAGGAGGGCACCTCTCTGGCTCATGCCTATAATCATAATCAGGAGACGGATATCTGAGCATGGCAGTTTGAAGCCAGTGTAAGAGGAAAGCCCATGAGATTCTTATCTCCAATTAACCAAAAAATAAAAAAGCCAGAAGTGGAGATGGGGCCCAAGCGGTAGACTAGCCTTGAGCAAAAATGGCTTCGGGTCAGCATGCAGGCTCTCAGTTCAAGTCCCAGGACCAGCAAAGGAAAAAAACAAGACTTATTTCAGAGAGGAAAAAAAGGCTGGGCACTGGTGGCTAGCTACTTTAGGGGCTGAAACCTAAGGACCTTGGTTCAAGGTGAGCAAGATCAGGGAAAATCCAGAACTCTCGTGGCAAAATTCCAGAAGTGGAAGTATAGTTCAAGTGGTTGAGCATCAGTCTTGAGTGAGAAAAGGCTGAGTTCAAGGCCATGAATTCAAGCCCCAGTACACACATACATATGTGTACACACACACACATCAAATTCAATCCAACATAGAAGAAATATTTCATACAAATTACAAGGCCAAAAGTGGGGCAAATAATAATTAAAAATACACAGAGGGGCTGCAAAGTTGGCTCAGTGGTAGAGCACTTGCCTTGCATGCATGAGGCCCTGGGTTCAATTCCTCAGTACCACATAAGCAGAAAAAAGCTGGAAGTGGCGCTGTGGCTCAAGTGGTAGAGCACTAGCCTTGAGCTGAAGAGCCGAGGGACAGCGCCCAGGCCCAGAGTTCAGGCCCCCACAACCAACCTCCCCAAAGAAACCAAAAACGCAGAGTGCTAGAATGACAAGGCCCACATTAGAATGCAGCAATTTTTCTGCTGCAGGTTATTAAGGTTGCTTTATAAACATAATTTCAAGAAAAGTGAGCCGGGTGACAGTGGCTCACACCTGTATTCTAGCTACTCAGAAGGCTGAGATCTGAGGATCATGGTTCAAGGCCAGCTGGGGCAGAGGTCCGTGAGACTCTGATCTCCAATTAACCACCAGAAAACCAAAGTGGTGCCTTGCCTCAAGTGCTAGAGCTCTTGCCTTGAGCTGAAGGCTCAAGGGACAGGGCCCAGGCTGAGTTCAAGAGCCCTATGACCAATCAAAAAAAGAAAAAGAAAAGTGAAAGCTATATAGTAAGAGCATAAGCTATCTCAAAAGCATTGCACTTGAGAGCAAATCAATGACTAATGTTAAGGAGCTCGGAAGCTAACTTCCATCAACTAACAGTGATATTTTCTTTTCGACCAGGGCTGGGGCTTGAACTTAGGGCCTGGACTTTGTCACTGAACTTTTTTGCTCAAGGCTAGCACTCTACCACTCCAGCCACAGCACCACTTCCGGCTTTTTCTTTGTTCATGGTACTGAGAACTCGAACCCAGGGCTTCATGCATGCTAGGCAAGCACTCTACCACTAAGACACATTCCCAGCCCAGTATTTTCTAATTTGGTGCAAAGATTTTCTGAGATTTTTTTTTTTTTTTTTTTTTGTCGGTCGTGGGGCTTGAACTCTGGGCCTGGGCCCTGTCCCTCAGCTCTTCAGCTCAAGGCGAGTACTCTACCACTTGAGCTACAGCACCACTTCTGGTTTTCTGGTGGTTTATTGGAGATAGGAGTCTCACGGTCTCTCCTGCCCGGGCTGGCTTTGAACCCCGATCCTCAGATCTCAGCCTCCTGAGTAGCTAGGATTACAGGCGTGAGCCACCAGCACCCTGCTGAGATTTTTTTTTGGGGGGGGGGGGCCCCTAGAACTCAGGACTTTGAGCTTGCTCAGCTTTTTTGATAACTTGACTGGTATACCACCATTTGAACCACATTTCCAGTCCAGTTTTTTGCTGGTCATTATGCAGATGGAGTATCTTGGACTTTTCTGCCCAAACTTTTCATTTTTCTGCTGGATTTGAACTTTGATTCTTGGTACTCAGCTTCCTATGTAGCTAGAATTACAGTCATGCACCATGGATGTGTAATTTTTTTTTGGGGGGGGGGGGGTCCAGTCGTGGGGCCTGAACTCTGTGCCTTGGCACTGTCCCTCAGCTCTTCAGCTCAAGGCGAGCGCTCTACCACTTGAGCCACAGCGCCACGTCCAGCTTTTTTCTTTTTGCTTATCTGGTGCTGAGGAATCATGCATGCAAGGCAAGCGCTCTACCACTGAGCCACCTTCCCAGCCCCGAATGTGTAGTTTTTAATTCACAAATTGAATGTTCTTAAAGTGACCAAGACCAATTCAGATTTACTACATATGTTTTATTTTTTCATTATAGATAATTCCCAATTCATATAGAATAAATAGTATGTACACCTCCCCCCACTTGCTAGAATGTTTGAATTTATTAATTTTGTACCTGAACATTCCTCAAAATAATCTTGCAGTGTAATTTTTGGGGAGGGTTGGTCATGGGCCTTGAACCCAGGGACTGGGCACTGTATAGTCTCTGAGCACTTCTGTTCAAGCACTTTGAGCCACAGTGCCACTTCCGATTTGGTGCAGGTTAATTGGAGGAAAGAGACTCCTGCCAGGATTGCCCTCAGATCTCAGCCTCCTGAGTAGCCAGGATTACAGGCATGATCCACCAGTGCCCGACTTGCAGCATAAACTATGAGAGTTCTTTTACAATGTTTCTAATGTATTGCTGACAAGAAGATGAATACTGACATTCTTTAACTTAAGATGCTGCTGAAAATAGATGTGGCAACAGACGGTGTTTCCTCTGAGCCATTTAAGAAAACATAGAATACTAAAATTTGAGTTATTTTATTTTCAATGAGTAAAATCTTGATTCACTTCTTGAATTGTACTAGATTGTAAAGCAAATTTATTTATCATTTACCATGGACCAAGCACTAGCTAGACTATATTTAAACTCCCATGGCTCCCAGAATTATTAAGGCAAATATTTTAAAAGTACAATATTGTTGAAAAAATTTAGGGATTAGTCCTTACCTATATTTAATCAAGATTGGCCTGGAAAGAATGAGTTTGGTTGAATAAAGCAAGGGAGGTAATAAGAGTAATTCTAGATCATAGACTAGGTGAAAAATTTCTTAGATAGGCTATTCTAAAGAAGGATATTAGACAAAAATTCTAAATTTCATTTTTTTCTTATCCTCAAAATGCAGTAATTTACCTTCTAGAATTCTAATGGGGAGTGAATGAGCACTTAAAGCATTTAAGACAGAGCCTGACAGACTTATCATCCAGTAACTTTGTGAATGAATAAGGGTCCATTAGTTATCCTGCAATGGCTAGTTCCCTCCCTCCAATCTAGTATTATTTAACTACCTGCTTTTGTACAGCCTGAGAATGATGAAGCTGCCTTCATTATTTGATATTATTTGATATAACTAAAAAGGCTAAGTTCCCAGATAATACTGACAGTGTCTGAAATAAAAACATTTCAAAATAATCTAAAAATTATAAACAATGAACAGTACTTAGTTCAATATGCTACCATATTTCTACTAAGAGCCTAGGGCTTGCTAGGCAGGAGCTCTACAGTTTGAGCCACACCCCCAGCCCTGAAAATTTGTTTTAAAAAACAAAAACCGGGATTGGGAAGGTGGCTCAGTGGTAGCGTACTTGCCTTGCATGCGTAAGGTCCTGAGTTCAATTCCTCAGCACCACTTTTAAGCAGAAAAAGCTGGAAGTGGTGCTGTGTGGCTCAAATGGTAGAGTACTAGCTTTGAGCTGAAGAGCTCAAGGACAGTGCCCAGGCCCAAAGTTCAGGTCCATGACCAACCAAAAACAAAAACAAACTGGGCTCCGGAGCCACTAGTAATCCTATCTACTCAGGAAGCTGAGATCTGAGGATCATGGATCAAAGCCAGTCCAGGCAAGAAAGTCTCTGAGACTCTTATCTCCAATAAACTACTTAGAAAAAGCTGGAAGTGCCCTGTAGTGCTAGCCTTGAGCACAAAGAGGCTCATAGACAGTGCCCAGACCCTGGTTCAAGCCCCAGGACTGGCAAAAACAAAAACAAAAAAACTGTTCACTAAATTGCTTTTTAAAGAATTCATTTATATATCTTTCTAAAAACAAAGGGAATGCCCTAATGATTACTTCAAAAACATATTTCAAGTGGGGCACCAGTGGATCATGCCTGTAATCCTAGCTACTCAGGAGGCTGAGATCTGAGGATCTAAGTTTGAAGCCAGCTGGGGCAGGAAAATCTGTCAGACTCTTATCTCCAATTAATCACCAAAAAAGCCAGAAGTGGAGCTGTGGCTCAAGTGTTTGAGTGCTTTAGAGTGCTAAGCAAAAGAAGCTCAGGGACAGTGTGTAGACCCTGAATTCAAGCTCCAGATCTAGCACAAAAAAGTAAGTAAGTTTTATATATGCAAGTAATTATTAAATAAATTAGAAAAATGCTTAAACCATGAAGAAACCAAGTGCAACTGTGGTTCCCCATATATATTAAAAATTATTTGAAATTCAAAGAAATTTGACCATGAAAAAGTTACATGCAATTTCAAAACTTCAGTAGCTACTAAACAGCAAATCTAAAATTGCATTTTTAAATGCACAGAGCCTTCAAACTGCCAGTATTCCAAGAATAACGAGCAAAAAAGCTGTCAATGGAACTCACGAAAAAGTTAACTATGTGAGGCAGATGTTAAGTCTGCTTCACTTACAGTAAGTAACCAATTTATCTCCTATATGCATCCTGAAAAAGCGTTGTAATATACAAACAAAACACGCCAAAACACCCACATTACTCAGTGAGCTTTCCCCTTATTTTTCGAGAAATACAACAAAGGCAGATTACACCTCATCCAATGTTACTCTGAAAAACAAAGAAAGCAAATGGGGGAAGCTATGGCACAAAGAAAATATCTCAGGCTCGGATCATTCAATATTAACTAAAACTCCTCAGACTTGACTATATAACTGCAACTGTTGCTTCACTTAAAAAAAAAAAAAAAAAAAAGGCCTGGAAGATACATTTCTCCGTGTGAATCTCCACTTTAAAAAGGCAGTTTGCAAGTCCTTGGGGTGTCCAATCAGGCTTTCAGATCGAGGATTGGGGGAGTGCAACCGAAGGAAAGCCAAAGGTTAAAGACAGATGGCTTCTCCCCACCCCCCCACCTCCCCCCCGCCAAGGTGGCAACTCTCTGCCTCCAGAAGGGGAATAAAAATCCTGCCAACAGGGAAATGACAGCGATGCGGGAGGACATCGGGCTGAAATTTTTAAAAAGGTTCACCGCAAAGGGGGTGGGGGGACGGGGAAGGGGGGGAGGGGAGTCAGCCTAGGACAAAGGGCAGGTGCGCGGGGCCGCGGGGCGGCTGGCACGCCAAGTCTTCCCCCCGGTCCGAGGACCGCGGAGGGCCACGCGGCGCTCAAGCGGGGTGCAGGGCTACACTCTGGGCGCGGAGCCCCGCTCCCTCCACTTGGTCCTCTCCCAGCCCGGCTCTCGGCTCTCAGCATCCGGGGGTGCGCTCCCGAGAGCGGCGCAGAACCAGAGGCCGCGGGGCGGCGCGGCGCCGAGGCCTCCCTCCGGGACGGCCACCATCCCGCCTCCCTCATCGCTGCTCCAGACTCACAGAGTCTTGGGCATCTCGTCCTCCATGGCTGTGGTGGTCGCGGCGGCGGCGGCGGCGCCTCTGGGTCCAGCTCCCTGCCCTTCACTACCTCCCAGATCGTTTGAGCAGCTCTCGCTGCGGAATAGCGGGGTTTCTCGGCCGGCCGCGGGTGACTTCGTCTTCTTCCACGGCAATGACACTAAATCGCTCGGCCCAGCGTGAACAATGAAGCTCCGATCCAAGATGGCGGCGAGCCGGGAACCCAAGAGCCGCCGGCGGAGTGACCGGGACCGCGCAGGCGCAGAAGAACCTTGCACTCTCCACCTCGCGTGGCCGCTGGTCTATCATTCAATCCATAGGTTCACTTGTTGCGCAGCCGCTCTTCCAACTCCAGGCTGGGGCGGGGAAATGGCTTAGCGCAGGCGCAAAATTGACTAATTCAGGCTTGGCGTAAACTTTTTCAGTTTCAGATACGGGTGTTTGGCTAGTGAATTAGAATGAAATAGAAATTTTCAGGAAAAAATGTTTTTAAAAAAACTTAGTAGAAGGATTATATTATTACTATGTTTCAAAATGTTTAGCGTGCGGGAGAGTAAAACGCAGCTGCGCCGCCCGGGAATCGAACCCGGGTCGCAAGAATGGGAATCTTGCATGATACCACTACACCAGCGGCGCTGACGGTCAGCAGCCTTGCCAGAGTTCCCTAGGAGCAAATGCAAACACATGTTCCTATGGTTGATTTTCCTATGTGAAGATGGGTCTCACATAACATTTGTTTTCTTAAAAATAAGAATGGAAATGTTAACCCCTCTGAACACCTTTATAATAAGTTTTTAAAGTTCTAAAGAAATGTATTGATAATTTAAAATCCATTTTTGTTGTTAGGAGAAAAGATTTGTCACTCCTCATCCCAATGTAGTTTTACTTTAAAAAAGAAGGGTAGGTACAGAATTCAAACTTGAGTTCTCCCCCCCCCCCAAAAAAAAAAAAAAAAACCAAACCTTGCTTTCTTGGTGCTAAAGAATATTTTAAGACGCTGAATTTTTTTTCATGTTTCGTATACTCTTTAGACAATTGAAAAGCATTTATTGTAAACAGGCCTCAAGAATTTTAAAACTAAATAAATCAGAAGGTTATTTATGGAGCAGAGAATTAAGGTCTCCCAAACGTGGTTTAGTGTTCTCTATATGCAATTTTTAGATTGCATTTTATATGAAATATTTTTTAAAGATAGAATTTATGTATACAGTAGTGTGGTGTCCTCTTTAAAGTAGTTCCTTTAGACTATATCACATTTTAGAATTGTCATTTAGAGTCTGTGGCACATTTTTTTCCTAATTGTATTTTTTCTAATTATAAGCCAGGCCGCAGTGACTCATACCTGTAATCCTAGCCACTCAGGAGGCTGAGATCTGAGGACTAAGGTTCAAAGCCAGCCTGGGCAGGAAAGTCTGTGACTCTAATCTCCAATTAACCTCCAGAAAGCCAGAAGTGGTGCTGTGGCTCAAGTGGTAGAGTTATTGCCTTGAGCTGAAGAGCCCAGGTACAGCACCCAAGCCCTGAGTTCAAGCCTTTTGACAGACCAAAAAAAAACCTAACTATTGGGCTGAAGACTGTGCTTCACCAGTAGAGCACTTGCATAAATATTGTGGCCCACTCTGTAACCTCAGTTCTCTCAAAGCAAGAAATTGAGAATTTCTGAGGTTACTTTGTGAAATAACAGTAACAAACAAATAGTATTAAACTTTGGGGAGGGGCATTTTTTTTTTTTGGTGGGTGGTAGGCGCTGTCCCTCAGCTCCTCAGCTCACGGCTAGTGCTTTACCACTTAAGCCACAGCCCACAGTGCCACTTCTGGTTTTCTGGTGGTTTATTGGAGATAAAGTCTCATGGGGGGGGGGGAGGCTGGGAAGGGATGGGAAGGGGAAACAAAGGAGGAAGCTACAATGCTTGATAAGAAATGTACTCATTATCTTGCCCATGTAATTGTAACCCCTCTGTACAGTATTTTCACAATAAAAAAAAAAGTCTCATAGACTTTCCTGCCCAGGCTGGCTTTGAAGCTCGATCCTCAGATCTCAGCCTCCTGAGTAGCTAGGATAATAAGTGTGAGCCACGGGCATCCGGCTGGGGGACATTTTTTAAAATTATGTTTTAAAAAATTTTTAATTGATGCTATAAAGGTGATGAACAAAGGAGTTACAGTTACATAAATCAGCTAAAGAGTACATTTCTTTTTAGATGTCACCTCTTCCCTAGCAGGAAGCATTAATCTTTTGAGGAAGACTAAGGCAAATGTTAACAGAACATAGTTCACTCTTTCTTTCATTCCTTCCTCTCTTCCCCCGCCTCTCTCTCTCTCTTTCTTGCGCCAAATATGGGGCTTTGAGCCACAGTGCCACTTACAGTTTTCTGGTGGTTAACTGGAGATAAGAATCTCTTGGGGGCTGGGAAGGTGGCTCAGTGGTAGAGGGCTTGCCTTGCATGCCTGAGGCCCTTGGTTTGATTCCTCAGTACCACATAAGCAAAAAGAAAAAAGCCAGAAGTGGCACTGTGGCTCAAGTGGTAGAGTGCTAGCCTTGAGCTGAAGAGCTGAAGGACCACGTCCAGGCCCAGAGTTCAGGCCCCACGACTGGACCCCCTCCCAAAAAAAAAAAAAGGCAAATGGCAAAGAAATAACATTTAGCAACTGTTTTTTAGATTGGAATTGTTGTTTGTTGTGGTTGAACTTTATTAAAACAATGCATGATATCAAAAGTACTAGAATAATTCCTTAGTTTAATTATAACACCGTTACTAAAGATTATTATTGAGCTAACAAGAGACCTATGTAAGACACTGGAATATGTACAATAGCAAATTAATCTTAAAAACTACTAGCAAACAGGATGTTAAAAAAAAAAGAGTCTCTTGGGCTTTCCTGCCCGGGCTGGCTTTGAACCATGATCCTCAGATCTCAGCCTCCTGAGTAGCTAGGATTACAGGCATGAGCCTCCAGCACCCATTTTTGTTTTGTTTTGTTTTGTTTTTATGCCAGGTCTGGGGCTTGAATTTAGCATGTGGACACTGTCCCTAAGGTATTTTATTTTATTTTTATTTTTGCCAGTTTTGTGGCTTGAACTCAGGGCCTGGGCACTGTTCCTTAGCTTCTTTTGCTCAAGGCTAGCATTCTACCATTTGAGCTATGGCACCACTTATGTTTTTTTCTGTTTATGTGGTACTGAGGAATTGAACAGGCTTCATGCATGCAAGCACTCTACCACTAAGCCACATTCCCAGCCCCCTGAGCTTTGTGTTAAAGGCTGGTGTTCTCCTACTTGAACAGCAGCTCCCTTTTTGACCTTTTGGAAGTTCATAGAGATAAAGAGTCTCACAGAATTTCCTGCCTGGGCGGCTTTGAACCACAGTCCTCAGATCTCAGACTCAAGAGTAGCTAGGATTTTAAGCATGAGTCACTAGCACCCAGCTTAACAGCTTTTGATTCACCCATTAAGAGTGGTATTCACAGAGGTACTACAATATGCATCTCATTCTTCTCCCCAACCCATGGATCTTCCTCATCCTATAGATTTGCCTATTGCTGACATTTCATAGAAATGGAGTCATGCAGGCTAATATAATGACCTCAAATTTAATTACCTCAAGAAGGGAAGGATGGAGGCACTTTTAGTCTTTTCCCTATTTATCTGTGTTCCACTGTGCCACGTCCTCAGCCCTCTGCTTTTTTTCTACTCCAAATGATGCTGCAATACTGGTGGATATGTCTTTATAGTGTTTTGTTTGTTTTGTTTAGAGAAATAGGATCACAATATGTAGCTCAGATTGGCCTTGAACTACAGATTCTCCTACCTCAAACTCCAGAGTGTTTGGGATTATGGGTATGCATCATCACCCCTGGGCCAAACCTGCATTTGAGGTTTGTATTTTGTTTTGGCAGGACACATTTCCCACTAAGGAGTTACAGGAAATATATACATATGTACCCATACAATTATACAATCATATATACATGATTACATTTACATAATCATAGTAATAAGGGTTGTGGTCATTCACATTTACATGAACAATGTCTAAAAGCCAGTCCCTGAGTCCTCTGACCTCATTCATATTTCTCTTGCATTAAAATATTTTAGTTTTATTAAACCTTGCCAATATAATAGGGTCTCTGCTTGTTTTAGTTTGTACTTATGTAAACTACTACTAGATTGAATATCTTGAGCAAGAATGCAAGTGCAGTGGCAAAGCCCTTGCCTACCAAGTGTCAATGTCCTGGGTTCTACCCCCAGTGCCAAAAAAGAAAAGACAAAAAAAAAATACAGTTAAAAAATAACCACGAGGAGTAGGGGGAGGGAGGAAGGAGTTGAGGGAGGTGGTGGGGAGAGGAGGGAAGGGATGGTAGAGAGAAAAAAGGAGGAGGTAATAATGCTCAATAGGAAATGTACTCATGACCTTACTCATGTAATTGTAACCCTCTGTACAGTATTTTTACAATAAAAAACATAAAAATAAACTAAACAAAGATTATCTCTTTATATATCTGTATGATTTTACCATTGGTACTTGTACATTCATGAATTGCCTATTCACAGTGTGTATATGGAATTGTTTACCCGATCAATTGGGAACACTCTTTGTACACATGTAATAGTAACCACATCATTTTCCCTATACTGACAAGTACTTTTCTTTTATTCTCCTCCCTCCCCCCCCAAAAAAAGAAGCAATCTTTAACAAAATTTAAATTCTTGGTGAAAATGATGCATTTTAAATGCTTTGAGGCAGCTATTTATAGACAAACATCTCTAATCTTTCATGGCACTCAATGTTGAAGGGATCTGGGAAGGCTTGTGCTTTTTTTTTTTATGAGACAATTGTATCTGTGCTTCCCCCACCTCTTACCTTTTCTCATACATTCAACACCCGCGGACTAAGGAAGCCGGAGCTGCTGGAGCTGCATGTTAACCTGCAGGTGGCACTGCAGGTCCTCAAACTGCACCAATGCAAGGAACTCCACTTGGGTTAGAAATCCTCTGAGAGATGGAGTACTGAATGGGAAGAGGGATGGAGAAAGGGACCAAGTAGCTTCAGTGGTTTCTTCAGTCTCACTCCTGTTCTATCTCAGCTTGTTCCCTGTTCTATTCCTGCCTGGTGGCCACCAACTTCCTGCCAGCAAACATTAAAATCAATACCAAAAGGATTTTTCTGCAGAAGATCTCAGAAGAATATACACAAAAGAAAGCGTTTAATAAAACATACAACATAGTTCTCCATTTTGAGTTACTTAGGGTATGGACTTTTAGTTTTTAGAATGAAACGTTTTTCCACAGGATGTATTTGCAGCAAGGCAGAGCCTACACATACTCGTACCTGGTAGCTCTAACTGATTTGGTAGCCAACTTGATATTTAGTTGTAGTGTTTTAACAAGAAGAACATATGGAAGTGGGAGATAGGAAATAGTTTAACTCTTCTTGCCAATCTGTAGAGCTCTTTGTTTTTGTTTTTGTTTTGTAGGTTATGGGGCTTGAACTCTGAGCCTGGGCACTGTCCCTCTGCTCTTCAGCTCAAGGGTAGCGCTCTATCACTTGAGCCACTTCACCACTTCCGGTTTCTGAGTGGTTTATTAGAGATAAGAGTCTCACAGACTTTCCTGCCTAGGCTGGTTTTGAGTCATGATCCTCAGATCTGAGCCCTCTGAGTAGCTAGGATTACAGGTGTGAGACACTGGTGCCCGGCTTCTAGGTATTTTTGTAACACTGACCACCCGGCCATTGTCCTATCCATGACAATTACTTTTCATTTGCTTTGTCATCTGAAAATTATATATATATATATATATATATATATATATATATATATATATATTCTCCTCCTCTTCTCCTTCTCCTTCTCTTTCTTCATCATCTTTTTTGTGCCTGTCACAGGATTGAACTCAGGGCCTAGGTGCTGTCCCTGAGCTTTTGTGTTCAAGGCTAGTTCTCTACCTCTTTAACCACAGCTCTACTTCCAGTTTTTTTTTTTAATTTAATTTTATTGTAAAGATGCTGTACAGAGGAGTTACAGTTACGTAAGGTAATGAATACATTTCTTGTGGAACATTGTTACCCCCTCCTTTGTTTTTCTCCTACTATCCCTTCCCTCCCCCACTTCCTGTTTTTTGAGGTTCATTGAAGATAAGAGTCTCCTGGGCTTTAGAGACTTGGCTGTTCCCAGATGGGATTATTCTTCGTATGAATGGCTCTATATTAAAACTCTAGTGGTTAAAAAAAAAAAAAAGGTTTAGACTACTTAAGAAAGAAATGGCTAGGTGCTAATGGCTTACACCTATAATCCTAGCTACTCTAGAGGCTCAGATCTGAGGACCGAGGTTTGAAGCTAGCCTGGGGCAGGAAAGTCCTTATCTCTACTTAATCACAGAAAACAAAACAAAACAGAAGTGGCACTGAGGCTTAAAGTGGTAGAGTGCTAGCCTCAAGCAAAAAGAGTTCAGGGAAGGCACCCAGGACCAGAGTTCAAAGACCAGGACTGAGAAAAAAGTAGGGAAAAGGGGAAAGAAATGAGGTGTGAGAAGATATGAAGGTAAGAGAAAATTTTTCTTGCAGGAGGATTGAAAGTTCAAGGCTATCCTGGACTGCAGTAGAGTGGTTCTGTCTCAGCAACAACAGCAACAAAATTCATCTATATGGTAACATATTCTTTTTCTTTTTCTTCCTTTTTTTTTTTTTTGTCAGTCATGGGGCTTTAATTCAGGGCACTGTCCCTGTGCTCTTGTGCTTCAAGGCTAGCTCTCTACCACTTAGAGCCACAGTGTCATTTCTGGTTTCCTGGTGGTTAATTGGAGAGAAATGTCACAGGAACTTTGCTGACTAGCTAGCTTTGAACGGTGTTCAAAGAACCACGTTCTTAGCCTCCTAGGTAGCCAAGATAACAGGCATGAGCAACCAGCACCCAGATGTAGTGATGCCTGACCAAAATACAGCAATTTTAGGTTTGGATTCCATTTTGTCTGGGAAATGTGTCAGCAACTCCCCTTGATCCCTTGAGCCCAAATTCCAGGAACAATCCTCCTTTTTTTTTTTTTTTTTTTGGGTCCGGTCATGGGGCCTGAACTCTGGGCCTGGGCACTTCAGCTCACTTGAGCTCTTCAGCTCAAGGCTAGCACTCTACCACTTGTGCCACAGCGCCACTCCTGGCTTTTTTCTTTTTGCTTATGTGGTGATGAGGAATCGAACCCAGGGCCTCAGGCATGCAAAGCAAGCGCTCTACCACTGAGCCACCTTCCCAGACCAAAATAGTTTGCTTTGTTTTTATTTTTTATTTTTGTGCTGGTCTTAGCACTTGAACTCAAGACCTGTTGCTGTCCCTGAGCTTTTGTGCTCAAGGATAGCGCTACCACTTGAGCTACAGCTCCTTGCTGGAACAATTCTCTTTATGGTAAATTCTACTAACTACAGCGAATCAGCAGATAACAGGAAAAACCCGAAGTTCCAAATGTTCCTGCAAAAACCCAATGTTCCTGCAAAAACCCAATGTTCCAGATGTTCTGTGCTTTAGCCAATCATTTTGAAGAGCATCAACCCCATGAACCAGTCAATCCCCAGTACCTGATCAGTTCCAGCCACTGGTTATGCAAATCATCTTGTAGAATTATTTTATGATTTTCCCGCAGTGTGATATGATTTGTTAAGTGCTGCAATGACCCATAGAAGTCCCTAAAAACCTATAAAAACCCTGCTAGAGGAAGGGTCGGGGCTCTCAACTCTGACCTGCTGCATCGGTGATGGTTGTGAGTCCAGGCTCAAGTTGCAATAAATGACTCTACTTATGTACTTGCATCAGAATTGGCTCCTTGGTGGTCTTTGGGGATCCTTATCTGGGCACAAGAATGTGATAACATTTTCTCTTCTTCTTCTTCCTCTTCCTCTTCCTCTTCTTCTTTTTGTTGGTCATGGGGTTTGAACTTTGGACTTGGGCGCTGCCCCTCAGCTCTTCAGCTCAAGGCTAGTGCTTTACCACTTGAGCTACTTGTGGTTTTCTGGTGGTTTATTGGAGATAAGAGTCTTATGAATGGGGCTGGGAAGGTGGCTCAGTGGTAGAACGCCTGCCTTGCATGCATGAGGCCCTGGGTTCGATTCCTCAGCACCCCATAAGCAAAAAGAAAAAAGCCGTAGGTGGCGCTGTGGCTCAAGTGCTAGAGCACTAGCCTTGAGCTAAAGAGTTGAGGGACAGTGCCCAGGCCCAGAGTTCAGGCCCCATGACCGACCGGACCAAAAAAAAAAAAGAGTCTTATGAACTTTCTTGCCAGGGCTGGCTTTGAGCCTGAATCCTCAGATCTCAGCCTCCTGAGGAGCTAGGATTACAAGTGTGAGCCACTGGTACCTGGCTGTGATAACATTTTCTATCATGATTATTACCATAAGTTTCATTGGTACTATTACTTTGAAAGTGTAATACTATTATGGTAAAAAGCTTCTGTCTCCTATTTGAAAAGCTTCTAAGCTATTTCTTCATAGAGATACCTGCTTGGTAAATTTCTTCACAAGGTTTCAGGATCAGTTGCCAGACATGATACAAGGATTAAGATAACTAATGTGTGGGGTTGGAAGGGATGGTAGGGGAAAAACAAAGTAGGAGGTAACAATGCTGCATAGGAAATGGTACTCATTACCTTACTCATGTAACTGTGACTCCTCTTACAGTTTTTTTTTTACAATAAAAACATATATATAAAGATCACTAATGTGACCATTTATAATTAACAAATATTTATTGAAGGCCTCTTGTATTTAGTATATATTAAGTACTTTTATTTAGTATATATTTAGTATTGTGAGCAGAATGTAGTTTGGAAAATGGAAATTTCTTTGTAATTTCTTACTATACTCAAAAGCAGATTTAATCTTTATATTTCCTGTTTTAAAGTAGAAGTGTTGGGCTGGGAAGGTGGCTCAGTGGTAGAGCGCTTGCCTTGCATGCCTGAGGCCCTGGGTTCGATTCCTCAGCACCACATAAGCAAAAAAGAAAAAAGCCGGAAGTGGCGCTGTGGCTCAAGTGGTAGAGCGCTAGCCTTGAGCTGAAGAGCTGAGGGGCAGTGCCCAGGCCCAGAGTTCAGGCCCCATGACAAGACCCAAAAAATAAATAAATAAATAAAGTAGAAGTGTTTATTTCCAATAGCAGTTGAATCTTTGTGCACTGTCCTTGAGCATCTTTTGCTCAAGGCTAGTGTTCTACCACATGAGCCACAGTGCCACTTCTGGCTTTTCTGTTTATGTGGTACTAAAGAATGGAACCCAAAGCACTCTACCACTAAGCCACATTCCCAGCCCTACCAATTGCATCTTGATCTCTAACACCTCCACTCCATATTCATTCTGTTACATTGACCTCACAAATATGCCAAGCATTCTTTTTGCTCTTTTTACCCCAACATTTACATAGCCACTTCCTTGCTTCTTAGAAGCATTTTATTTTATTTTATTTTTAGTAAGACCTACTCAATGAAGCCTACCCTGGCTCAGCCTACTTTAAAATGCCCCTTCCCAGAACTATGAACCAAACATTTACCTTTGACAGACAATGGATTCTTCCTTTCTTTGGGAGGTCCCCTCCCCAGGTTCTGGGGGAGTCTACTAATTATTTTCTCTTTTTTTGCACTTTCACTTTCAAATAAACAAAATTCAAGTAAAAAATGCCCCAGGGGTGGGGTGGGGTGTCTGGGAATGTGGCCTAGCCTGCATGAAGCCCTGGGTTCAATTCCTCAGTACCACATAAACAGAAAAAGCTACAAGTGGTGTTGTAGCTCAAGTGGTAGAATGCTAGCTTTGAGAAAAAGAATCTCAGTACAGTGTCCTGGCCCTGAGTTCAAGCCCCAGAGTTGCCCCCCCACCAAAAAAAATGCTCCTACCTTTTTTGATGATGGGGGTGGGGGTGGGTCTCATGTACTAGGCAAGAGGTACAGCCTCTGAACATCCTATGTAAAATTGTAAGTCATTTGCTCTATCTTACTTTGTCAAGGAGCCCAGCCTGGCTAATACTAGGTCCGGAAACCTGAAATAAGCCAGGACCTCCTCACCTAAGGGGAACTGTTTTGATGATAAGCAAAATAACTTGACAAGAATGAGCTTAGTTTTTAGCTTCTGTAACCACACTTATAACAATACTTGCTTTCTGTGCTGTTTCCTACACACACTGCAATTCATCTAATTCACTGAGATTGTTCACTTTCCATCTGTTCCTTGCAAAAATTGCTTCTGGAAACTTGATCCATGTTAGGATTTTACAAAGAGATAGCCGAGTAAGAACAGCAGCACGTATGTGGGATTCAGGTAAGGGGTAGGTTTATTCATGGTTCCCGCTGGCACCAGGCCATCTTGGTCCTCCACGCGGTGGGGAAAGGCCTGGGAAAGAGCTGAGAGAGCTGGGAAAAAGAGAGAAAAGAGCTAGAAAAGAAAGCGTCTGGGAAAGGTGGGAAAGAGAGAGTTAGGAAAAAGAAGGGAGCTGGGAAAGACAGAAGGAAAGAGCTGAGAAAGAGCTAGAAAAGAGCAGAGAGAGGGCATCAGGGCCTGGGCTAGGCCTTATCTAGGGTAAGGCCGGAGAAAGGTGTGGCCACATCAAATTCAGATGTGACCTCAGCAGATGCAGATGTGACCTCTTCCAGGTGTCCCAGTTGCCTAGGTAACGCAGGTACTGGGTGGAGACTTTGCTGCGAGGAGGGTGGAGTCTGCTAGCCATCCAAGAGTGGACCTTACAATCCATACCTGCATCCCCCTCCCCATCTAAACTTGCTTCCAAACACCCTATACTTGGGATAGCCAAGGGTAGGCTTCATTGGGTAGGTCTTACTTGAAAAAAAAGTAAAACACTTCTAAGAAATGAGGAAGTGGCCATATAGATGTCTCGGTAAAGAGCAAAGAGAATGCTTGGCGGGGCTGGGAAGGTGGCTCAGTGGTAGAGCGCTTGCCTTGCACACATGAGGCCCTGGGTTCGATTCCTCAGTACCACATAAGCAAAAAGAAAAAAGCTGGAAGTGGCGCTGTGGCTCAAGTGGTAGAGCACTAGCCTTGAGCTGAAGAGCTGAGGGACAGCACCCAGCCCCAGAGTTCAGGCCCCATGACCGGACCAAAAAAAAAAAGAAGTGAGGAAGTTGGCCATGTAGATGTCTGGGTAAAGAGCAAAGAGAATGCTTGGCAGGGCTGGGAAGGTGGCTCAGTGGTAGAGTGCTTGCCTTGCACGCATGAGGCCCTGGGTTCGATTCTTCAGCACCACATTAACAAAAAAGAAAAAAACCAGAAGTGATGCTGTGGCTCAAGTGGTAGAGTGCTAGCCTTGAGCTGAAGAGCTGAGGGACAGCGCCCAGGCCCAGAGTTCAGGCCCCACAACCGGACCCCCCCCAACAAAAAAAAGACAATGCTTGGCATATTTGCCAAGTTAGTGTTAAAACTTTTGAGAGAGATAAACTTGAGTTTCTCCAGCCTCCGAGTGTTTTGCTTGGTCTCTTGACACTTTACTCATGTCTCTATATTATATCATTTACTTATCTGTTCTAATTATCATGCATTTGTGGTCACTTTATTAGAGTAAGAATTTATTATTCTTAAATTTTTTTTATTGTAAAGGTGATGTACAGAGGGATTACAGTTACATAAATCAGGTAAAGAGCACACTTCTTTTTGGACGATGTCACCCCTTACTTCATCTTTTCCTCCTGTATTCACCCATAAGCTGTATAGCTCATTTTCTAGTGAGTCTAATGAGTACCGTTGCTGCATTTGTTTACCCTTTGTCCCTCTATTTCTGCAGTGTAAGAGTATTTTTTAATTAATTTACTTATTGTTATTGTAGAGGTGATGTACAGAGAGATTATAATTACTTGAGTCAAGTAATGAGTACATTTCCTTTTGTACAGTGTCTGCTGTTCCCTCATTGTTTCCCAGTCCCTCCCTCCCATCTACCCCAAGTTGTATAGTTCACTTTCATCAATGTCTAGTAGCTCCACTGCTACACATTTGACCGTTTTTCCCTCCCCCTTCTTGAAGATATACATGTGAAAGAGTTTTTTTGTTTTTTGTTTTGGCAAGTCCTGGGGCTTGAACTCAGGGCTTGGGCACTGTCCCTAAGATTCTTTTGCTCAAGGCTAGCACTTCACTTGAGCCACAGTACCACTTCTGGCTTTTTCTGTGTGTGTACTGAGGAATCAGTTCCAGGGCTTCATGCATTCTGGGCAAGCATTCCACCACTAAGCCACATTCCCAGTCCTGAAAAAGTGTTTCTTAAAGTTAATTCTTCACAAACATTTAGACCATGGCCTGCTGTTTAGAAGGCACTCTTATAGTTGTTTAATTATGTAATTTTTTGTATATATTTTTATTGTAAAAATACTGTACAGAGGGGTTACAGTTACATGAGTAAGGTAATGAGTACATTTCCTATCAAGCATTGCTACCTCCTCCTTTGTAATTATATAATTTTTTTTGCTGTTGATTTTTCTGTTTTTTTTTTAAATCAATCTCAATTTCTCCATTCACATAGTTGTTCCTGTTGTTCTTTTTTTTTTTTTTCTCACATGTTGGCATTGAACTCAGGGTCTGTGTGTGCTAAGCAAGTGCTCTACCAGAGAATTATACCTCCAGCAATTTATAATATTCTATACTTGTTATTTTTTGTTTGTTTTTAAATGAGAGTAGTGTAATTACAGAAACAGGATCAGCTTATATTCAGTATTCAGCCACCAGGTTTTCTCAATCGTATTAGGACCATAGTTTTAGACCAAACATTCTTTTTAGTGTGTACAATTTTCTATATTATGGCATCAGTATGTATGAGAGGAATTTTTTTTCTTTTTTCCTTTGGAGTTCTTGGTTGGGACAGACCTTACTAATAAAAAAAACATAGTAACTAGATAAAAATAAACAAAAATATAAGTAAATAAATAAAATTTAACAATGTAGACAAGGAAAATACTCAGAAAAATGAGTAAATCTCTAAGAGATTTGATTTTGAATTCAGGCTTATAGAGCATCTTCAGCAAAGAATTGTTGATTTTTAGAGATGTGGCAAGACAAAGGAAAAAGATTTTGAGTCTCTAGGAGTAGCAAATGGTGGGAAGACAGATAAATGTTAGAGGAAGTCTCCTTGGTAAAAGTTCCTCATGTAGATTTGAGGTACTGGCTGGTAAAAGTCTGTCAAGAAACAAAATTAGGTAGAGCGCTCGCCTTGAGCTGAAGAGCTGAGGGACAGCGCTCAGGCCCAGAGTTCAAGCCCCACGACTGACAAAGAAAAAAGAAAAAAGAGAAAGAAAAAAAATTAGCTAGATACTGGTGGTTCACGCCTTTAATTCTGGCCATTCAGGAGGCTGGGTTCTAACAGATTAAAGCCAGCCTGGTTAGGAAAGTCTGTGAGACTCTGATCTCCAAATAACCACCAAAATAAAGGCCAGATGTACAACTGTGACTCAAGTGGTAGGTACAGTGCTAGCAGAGAGACAGAGAGACAGAGAGACAGAGAGAGGAGTGGCGCAGAGTAGGGAGCGTCCGCAGGACTGGATGGACCTGGCCTGGGGTCTGCCGGGCAGGGGCAGGGACGGGGGGGGGGGGGGGGGGGGGGGGGGGGGGAGGCGGGGCGTGTGGCTTGTGCCTAACCTGGGCGGGGTCCGGGCGTACCGGATCGGAAACGGGGCGGAGCACGGGCGGAGCTACGGGCTCGGGGCGGGGCTAGCGAGCGCACGGAAGCTCTAGTGGGCGAGGACTGCGGGGACCTGGAGGCAGTCTGTCCGCAGCGCTCGGGGAGCCATGGTGCGCTTTGCTCCCGAGCTCGCCTCGTCCTCGCTGGGGCTGGGGCTGCTTCTGTGCAGCTGGGGGTGCCTTGCGAGCGCCGAGTCGCGGGCCCCGCCGGAGAAGATCGGTAGGCCAGAAGGGGATGGCGCGGGCGGGCGCTGGTCTCAGAGCCGAGACCCAAATCGGGACTAATGGGCGCACCGGGCTCGCCGCGGAGGATCCCATTCGGGGTGGCTTTCCATCTTCTTACGGGCAGGATCGTACTTTCCCTGCGGTGGATTGATGCCTGCTTTGGGGCCTGATGGGAGTGAGGACCAAGTGTCCCTACAGCCCCAGGCCTTTGTGAGGCCAATTCTAGCTGGTCCAGGAGCACCAGGCCGCTCCCACTGGGCAGGGATATCTAATGCCCGCACACCCTGCACGCCCAGCAAGCGCAAACAAGCCCACCCGGGCTGGTCCCTTGACTGGTTGGAACCACCTCTCCTATCTCGGCTGTACCGGGATCGGTTCACAGAGGCCTCAGGCGTGCAGGGTTTTTTTTTTTTTTTCCTCCCCCAGGGCTGCTGTAACTACCACAACCATCTCTGAGCTTTCTCCATTCTCTCGCCTTGCATTGTGGCTTCCTGCTCCCCCTTCTTTCCAATTAAAGCTGTGCCCTTAGGGATCATTAATTCCACCTTGGGTCCATACTGAGACAAAGAACAAAGCTAGGCGAACATGGCGGCCACTTTATTTAAAATGCGTACCAGAACCGTCCAGCAAGAAGGGTGTGCAGGTACCTTTGGTGCCTCCACAAAGACCCGTGAGAATCTTGGACATCTGAGTAAAAAAAATGATAATGAACGTCCGTTTGTAATTTAAATCTACTACCTCTTTTGACTGGGAAGAGGGACTGTCCACATTCAGAGAGTTCTGTCTTCAGCCCAGAAGTCTTCCTTCCCCCAGGGTTGCCTAATTGTGGGTTGTAGTCTTGAGTAACCTCTATTATTAGTTAATGATCTTTCAAAAACAAACCTCACACTGGAGAGAGGGAAAAAAAAAAAAAGAAAACTTCCTTTTTCCCTCTCCTCTTTCAGCAATTGTTGGAGCTGGAATTGGAGGCACTTCAGCAGCCTATTATCTTCGGCAAAAATTTGGGAAAGATGTGAAGATTGATGTGTTTGAAAGAGAAGTGGTTGGAGGTCGTCTGGCCACTTTGTCGGTTCAAGGACATGACTATGAGGCTGGAGGGTCAGTCATCCATCCTTTAAATCTGCACATGAAGCGTTTTGTCAAAGACCTGGGTATGTAATTTTGGTTAGAGTTAAGCAGATTTCTGTGTGACAGTTACCATAGTTTTCCCATTCAGAGAACGGAAGCTTTTCTGTTTCATTAATTGTATTTTTATGGAGAAGTTGTTCAAAAGTGTTGTCTTTACTGTTCAGTTAGCAGTTGTACTGGCTTCCTTGGAAGCCATTCTTCTGTAATGGGACACTAGGTATCTGGCTCTTCAGTTATCTGGAATTACAGACATGGGGGAGGGGTTGGGGATGGTTGCTGTTGGGTTTGTACTGAAGAATCAGAGTTTTGAGCAGAAACCTTCGAGTGCTTGTTTTAGGGCTGAGAAAATGAGATGCTAGGAGAGACTAGTTTAAAGTCATTCACACAGCTATGCCTACAAACGTGTGCCCAGCACTGGGGAGGTCTGACTGTTGCCCTGCCAGCAGAGGAGCTGGACAGGTTACAAAGGAAGTATAGCAGGCCTCGGCAGGCCCTTTCCTCTGGGAATAATGTGTAATTTTGGCCTCCTTCCAGTAGCCTGAAATGTCCAGTTTTGCAAAGCAAGGTATAAAATTGGAAAGGGAGTGCCTCTTTCTCCCTCATCTGCCTTCTACATTGCTTGTGGATGTTTCCATGTTCTCCATGGCTAAGAATAGGAGGTCTAATTTGATACATCTGTGTGATCTTCTGACCCATCTTGTAGACATCTGCTTTTGGATAGTGCAGTGAGTGTAAGTGTATCACTGTTCTAAAGATAGAGTGTCTTCTGAGGTCTGAGAGCCCCAAATCCACTTACCTACCCTTGCTCTGTTTTTGCAGGTCTTTCTACTATTCCAGCTTCTGGGGGCTTAATGGGAGTGTACAATGGAGAGAATCTGGTATTTGAAGAGAGCAGCTGGTTTATAATCAACATGATTAAACTCGTTTGGCGTTATGGATTTCAGTCCCTTCGAATGCATATGTGGGTAGAAGATGTGTTAGACAAATTTATGAGGTAATTTTTTTCCTTTCATTTAACCTATGATTTTTTTTTTTTGGTGAAGTTTTGGAATTTTCTTGGAGCAGTTCTCTACCTAACTGCCAGCCCTTTTCATAAGATAATAAACAAAATGCCTTGTAGAAAACATGCAGACCAGGGCTGGCATAGTGGCTCGTGACTGTAATTTCCCAAGAATTTAAACTTAATTTGCTACCACTACTATCCTAGGTAGGAATAATTCAGGTGGCTGTTTTTCATATTTTTCCCTTTTCTCTTTCCTTTTTCTTTTGTTTTGGTCCCAGGGATTGAACTCGGGGGGAGGGAGGGAGCCTTGGGTGCTGTCCCTTAGCTTCTTTTGCTCAAGGTTAGTGCTGTACTTCCTGTGCCACAGCCCCACTTCCAGGTTTTGTTTTGTTTTTAGTGGAAATAAGAATCTGGCAGATTTTCCTGCTTAAGGCTAGCTTTGAACTGTGATCATCAGCTCTCAGCCTCCTGATTAGATAGGATAACAGGCACGAGCCACCAGCCCCTAGCTTTCTCTTTCCTTTTTGAAGTGCTGAATATTAAACTCAGGGTCTTGTACATAGTAGGCAAATGCTCCACCTCTGAGCTATGTCTTCATTCTAATGCTGACAATTTTTGCCAATGTTCTCATTGCTTTCATGGAGCAAAAGATGATTAGCGGTCCTCACCCACCATTCTGGATAAATTCCAAGGTTCTCTTATTATTTTACTTTTCTGGATGTCTGCTTTAATTGCACTGGCCTGACTTTCTTGAAGATGCCAGGCAGGTTTCTTCTGTATAGTCTTTACCCTCTCACTCTTAGATGTTTGTGTGACCTCAATCTTTATATCCTTACATTCTTCACCTTTATCAGATGTGACCTTCTTTTCTCAGGTCAATTTTTTTTTTTAAACCATCTTCTTGAACATTGTAACCTTCCAACTTCATGCATTGCTAGACTTGAACTCAGGGTCCAGGCACTGTCCTAAGAAAATGCTCAAGGCTAGCACTCAACCACTTGAGCCATAGCTCCACTTCTAGCTTTTTGGTGGTTAATTGGAGTCTCACAAATTTTCTTGCCCAGGCCGGCTTCAAACCACAATCCTCAGATCTTAGCCTGCTGAGTTAGGATTACAAGCATGAGCCACTGGTGCCCAGGTTAATTTATTTTTATTAATACTACCTGCAGTATAGCTTATTTGCACTTAATTAATTTTTTATTGCTTCTTTCCTCAGTTACAACACAAACTTTCTGTGGTTAGTGATTGTTTTTATCTCTGTGGTGTTGACTTCTCTATCCTTACTAGACCATTGCCTGACTCAAAGACATTGTTCCATAAATGTTTCTTAAATAGATTAAATGAATAAATGTTGAGAGTTATACAAATGTCATCTGAGAAGAAAAAGACTGTATAGGCAATCTAACTAGCAGAAAGTACTGGCTAATTATATGTTTTATTTTGGTAATATTTATTCTAGTTCATCTGGTCTTTTTTTTTTTTTGGTCGTGGGGCTTGAACTCTGGGCCAGGGTACTGTCCTTGAGCTTTTCAGCTAGCACTCTACCACTTGAGCCATAGTGCCTCTTCTGGCTTTTTCTGTGTATCTGATACTGAGGAATCAAACCTGGGGCTTAATTCATGTTAGGCAAGCACTCTAACTAGGCCACATTCCTACTCCCTGCATCTGGTCTTATGCAACAGTTAAAACACTGTTTATACGGGGTTTGTGTCTGGTCTTGTCTCCTCCAGCAGACCTTTTTTTAAGTGACTTGATTAAATGAGGCTGCAGCTGAGTCAGGAGGAGATAGGGAATATGTGTCTTTTTTTGTTTGTTTTTATAGGTTATTTAATGGGCTGCTATCATTGTCAGTTATTGAGTTGGCTATTATAGGTAGTATTGAAATGGTTATGGCATTGTCCCTTATTTTTTTTTTAAAGACAGTTTTCTTTAGAAAGAGCCTCCATATAAACACTTCTCCTGTGATTCCCTTTACACGTATTCCTTCCTTTGTTTCACTTAGTTGCCTGTTGGGCATAACTGTTAGCTTCTTTATTGTATTTTATTTTATTATTTGGGTCTGGTCGTGGGGCCTGAACTCTGGGCCAGGGTGCTGTCCCTCAGCTCTTCAGCTCAAGGCTAGCACTTTACCACTTGAGCCACAGCGCCACTTCCGGCTTTTTTCTTTTTGCTTATGTGGTGCTGAGGAATCGAACTCAGTACCTCATGCATGCAAGGCAAGCACTCTACCACTGAGCCACTTTCTCAGCCCATCTGTTAGCTTCTTGTTCTACTACTTGCAACCTGAAAAGTTATGTATTGAACCACTACCTGCACTAATTTTTCTAACTGTTGTTGTTGTTTGTTTTTTTCTTTCCTGCTCTTGGGGCTTGAACTCTGGTAGGCCTTGGCGCTGTCCCTGAGCTTCTTTTGCTTAAGACTAGTGCTCTACACCACCACTTCCGGCTTTTTATGAGTAGTTTATTGGAGATAGGACTCTCATGGACTTTCTTGCCTGTCTGCCTTCGAACCACAATCCTTGATTAATCTCAGCCTCCTGAGTAGCTAGGATTACAGGTGTGAGCCACTGGCGCCCAGCTACATCAAAATGTTTTTATCAAATCCAAAAGTGCAGAGAAATAGGGATGTTTTCTGAAAAGCCCATATGAAGTGATATACAAGTACTGAGCAAATGCCATTGATGCTAAGTTTTGTAGACTTTTGGAGATATTGCCATTCCTGTGACCAGGAAGTTAGGACTTTACAGTGCAGATGAGACTCAGGTTTCCTCAAAGAAGGGTTGTTCCAAGCTTGCAGTGGGAAATGTATTTCAAAGGTAAGGAAGAACTCCTACAGAGCTGGGAGACTATATGTAAAGCATATATAGATCAGGTTGAGCATGTATTGGATCAGGTGTGAGTGTGTGTGTGTGTGCGCGCGCGTGTGCGTACGCACGTATGCCTTCTAATTGTCATGTTACCTTTACACAAACCCTTTTACTTGTACTGTGTTTCTTTGCAATTAGGATAAAGGTTTTTTTTTTTTTTTTTTGGGTCTGGTCGTGGGGCCTGAACTCTGGGCCTGGGCGCTGTCCCTCAGCTCTTCAGCTCAAGGCTAGTGCTCTACCACTTGAGCCACAGCGCCACTTCCGGCTTTTTTCTTTTTGCTTATGTGGTGCTGGGAATCGAACCCAGGGCCTCAGGCATGCAAGGCAAGCGCTCTACCACTGAGCCACCTTCCCAGCCCATAGCATAAAGGTTTTTTTTTTATACTTTATATGCTTCACTTTAACACCCACAATTATTCTTTTTTTCCTCCCAAAATTTTCTTTCTCTTCTCTTTTTACTGTCAGACTAGATGCTCCAGACTTTAAATATTTAGTTGTGAAAACTAGTTGGATAAATAGATGACAAAGTAGAAGTATTTTCGAGCTTTTGGGAGAATCATAAATACTTCAAAGAAAAGTAACCAGAATCAAGTAATCAGTTACTCATTTTACTTGTATGAGACTCAATCCTGACACAATCAAATGAGTAGAATGGAGAAACGAGATTGGTAAGGTTTCTTACTTGAGAGAGAAGCAGAATGGAGAAATGAAAAATCTTTAACTTTGGGACTAATTGAACTGAGATAACACATTCAGTATTTGGAATGGCCAATTATTTTTTGTTATATTTCAGATAGAGAAAACCTGGTGGAAACATAAATGTAATTTTAGACATGACCTAAGGTTATTCGAAGATAGAAAGAATAAGAACAGGACATACCCATTGCTGTTTTTTTTTTCTTGGTTGTGGGGCTTGAACTCTGGGCTTGGGCACTGTCCCTCAGCTCTTCAGCTCAAGGCGAGCGCTCTATCGTTTGAGCCACAGCACCATTTCTGGTTTTCGAGTGGTTTATTGGAGATAAGAGTCTCACGGACTTTCTTGCCCGGGCTGGCTTTGAACCGTGATCCTCAGATCTCAGCCTCCTTGGTAACTAGGATTGCAGGTGTGAGCCACCAGCGCTTGGCATACCCATTGCTTTGAAGGTGCTCCTAGGGACTGTATTAATACAAAAAAAAAAGAACACTGCATATAGAGAACAGGAGACTTCTAAACAAGTGGAAGGAAAGGGTGAGCCAGGAGCTTCTGCGAGATCTAGGAAGGTGGTGATTGAGCTGTGTCTCACACCATAGGTAAAAACGCATGCTAAAGAAACATGAGATTCAGTTTGATTCTTTTTATCAGACAAAGTCTTTCAGTACAGCCCAGCTAGACCCAGAACTTGAAATCTTCCTGCCTCATCCTTTCAGTGTGGGAATTGCAGGTGATTGCCCCCATATCTGACATCAGTATGATTTTATTTATTTAGTTTTTTTTGTTGTTGTTGGTTGTGGGGCTTAACTCAGGTCCTGGGCACTGTCTTTGAGTTCTTTTGTTCAAGTCTTATTCCCTACCACTTTGAGCCATAGTGCCACTTCTGGTTTTTGAGTGGTTAATTGGAGATAAGAGTCTCACAAGGACTTTTCTGCCCAGGCTGGCTTTGAAGGGTGATCCTCACATCTCAGCTTCCTAAGTAACTTGGATTATAAGTGTGAGCCACTGGCACCTAGCTTAGTTTGATCTTAAGATATTGTGTATCCTCTTTACATGTCTTCTTTCCATTTATCTAACCTGATATTTTATGGCCATTTCTTTTCTTTTCAAAAGGATTTACCGCTACCAGTCTCATGACTATGCCTTCAGTAGTGTAGAAAAGCTACTACATGCCATAGGAGGAGATGACTACCTTGTACTGGTTAATCAAACGCTTCAAGAAAACTTGCAGAAAGCCGGCTTCTCTGAGAAATTCCTCAGTGAAATGATTGCTCCTATTATGAGGATTAATTTTGGCCAAAGCACAGATCTCAATGCCTTTGTGGGTAAGCCTAGGCTTGGAAAACTATTGAACATTATACATAGAGGGACTTAGTTAACATTATGGTGACTTCTGACTTTAGGCAATAGGTTGAAAAATTTCTTTCTCGTAATCTCATATACTTTTAGACAAGTATTTTTTCAGGGAAGGGGGTCTTTTAGTAGTTTTTACTAGCTCAGTGCTGTAATCTGGGCAAGATTTTTACCTCTAAAAGTCATTTGGGCAGTGTCTCGAGCATTTGGAGTAGAACATTTAATTGAGAAGGGAGAGTGGGTAGAGGGTTATATATAAAGACAGAATTAAAACATTTTTCCTCCTGCCAACAGGAGCAGTATCAATGACCGCTGCTGATTCGAACCTTTGGGCTGTGGAAGGTGGCAATAAAGTTGTTTGTTCACGGCTCATTCAGGCATCCAAAGCCAATCTTATATCTGGCTCAGTATTATCTGTAGAGGATAAAACAAAGACCAAGCAGAGAGGTGAGTTTGAAGTTGTATGGTTCCTAGTTGCATCTGCAGAAAAGATTGCTTAGGGAGAAAAACTTGTCTTCTGGCATCTAGGATTCAGTTCTAGATGATTGAACTTTAAATTGTTTATGTTCTGCCTTGTAAAAATATTCCCAAATGTGCTCAAGTGCAGTGGCATGACTCTTTGGATATAAACTATAAACTATTTTCATCCTCAAAAGAAAACATGTACTTACTAACATTAGGCACTTACCTTCAGTGTTGTAAAAGTGGATGATGCAGTATCTTAAGGTATAAATCTCCCATTTTAGAATTGTAGAGAAATATTAGAAGTTATAGAATTATTTTTAGAACTTGTAAAAATGTAGTTTCTGTAGTTAGAAACACTAAGAAATGTATGCTTCTTTATTTCTGTAGGAAATCCCACAAAAATGTATGAAGTGGTCTATAAAATTGGATCTGAGACCAAATCAGATTTTTATGACATTGTCTTGGTGGCCACTCCATTGAGTCAAAAGATAGCCAATATAGCTTTCCTCAACTTTGATCCTCCAATTGAAGAATTCCACCAGAATTACCAACAAATAGTGACAACTTTTGTTAAAGGTGAATTGAATTCAACTCTATTCAGCTCCAGAGCCAAAGATCAGTTTGGTCTTTCTACTGTTTTAGTCACCGATAATTCAGGTATGTTCATCAACAGTCTTGGAATTGTGAACTCTGTCAAAGGAAAAGAACATCCTCCACCATCAACAGATGGAACACAAGTTTGGAAGACCTTTTCCCGAGAAATTCTTACTAAAGAACAAATTACAACGCTCTTCTTGTCCTATGATTATGCGGTGAGGAAGCCATGGCTTGCCTATCCTTACTACACACCCCCGGAGAAGTGCCCTCCCATCATCCTCCACGATCAGCTCTATTACCTCAATGGCATAGAGAGTGCAGCAAGTGCCATGGAAATGAGTGCCATTGCAGGCTACAATGCTGCTCTGCTTGCCTATCACCGTTGGAATGGCCACACGCACATGATTGACCAAGACAACTTGTATGAGAAACTAAAATCGGAGCTGTGAATGACACTCTCTTTTCCCCCTCTGCTTCCCACTGAGTATCACTGGCAAGAAGAGCAAAATTTGGGCAAAGGTTTTGCAATCAGTTATTCTGCCATTATAATTGTTCAACTAAGCAATGCCTATGGATCCTAAGATGATACAAGTTTCAAAGGATAACTCTTCGCCCATCTCCACAACTGAACTGTTCTTTTAATTTTTTTTTTTTTTTTTCTTTGGGTCCGGTCGTGGGGCCTGAACTCTGGACTTGGGCACTGTCCCTCAGCTCTTCAGCTCAAGGCGAGCGCTCTACCACTTGAGCCACAGCGCCACTTCTGGCTTTTTTCTTTTTGCTTATGTGGTGCTGAGGAATTGAACCCCGGGCCTCAGGCATGCAAGGCAAGCATTCTACCACTGAGCCACCTTCCCAGCCCCTGAACTGTTCTTTTAATATCCATGGGTAGTGATTTCCAAGATTGTCTCATCATAAAAATCACCTGGAGTTGATAAAAATGGACTTTCAGGCTTACTGTTGGAGATTCTGATTGAGTAGGTTGGATATGGGGCTCTGGTTTTGTTTAAAACTAGAGTAGTTTAAGATGAACACTTGAGTAACTTAAAATACCTTAGGATGGGACCAATTAGTTTATAGCTGGAATGATCTTTAATTAGGTAAAATGACTCTTAACACTTGATTTTTTTTTAAAGCCTGGCTATCAGTAATTTATAACTTTTTTTTTTTTTTTTTGCCAGTCCTGAACTCAGAGACTGGGCACTGTCCCTGAGCTTCTTTAGCTCAAAGCTAGTACTCTACCACTTGAGCCACAGCGCTACTTCTGGCTTTTTCTGTTTATGTGGTAATGAGGAGTTGAACCCAGGGCTTCATGCATGCTAGGCAAGCACTCTACCACTAGGCCACATTCCCAGCTTATACCTCTTTAATGGAACTGTGCCTGTGCCTAAAGCCTTGACTTTCAGAATGTGATCTTTTGATTGCTTCTGTCTTTATTTTAGTAGGTGTAACATTCAAGTCTTAGGAGTATAATCTTTAAAATTTCATATAGAAATCTCCAGTGAAATGGAAAGTAAACATGGTCCATTGAATTAAGAAATTGTCATTCTAGTGCTAAGTCATGTAATAATTCTTTTTTTTTTTTTTTGTCCCCTTCATGTTCTAGGTACTCCATACCTTACTTTTGTTGGGTAATTACTATACCATATTAACTTTACCCCCATCCCCAAGGAGTTTTACAATTGCTTTTAGGCCTCCACAACCAGGAATTGGGGTTTAGTGGATTGAGGATAGGATCTTGGTATTATAGCTTTGATGAATTCCCAATATGCAGCTAGAATTGTGAGAATCTTGTATATGGGTTTAAAATGTTTACAGTGGGTTTTTAGTGACCTCCCCTCAAAGTTCTGAGAACCCAAAGAATTATCACAGTAAATCCATTTCACAAGGAATGACTTAGTGAAGTTCTCATTAGATAGTAAGAAGTATTGACAGTGTTAATAGGTGCAGCAACATTGATAATCCCCAATTAGTTGAATCAGAGCAGAGTATTGGCAGTGACACCAAGCATGTCCAAATGTAGCTTGTGTCCCTAGAAAGACTACTTCAGTTGATGTAGTATGAGAAGTTGGTTACTAAAATTACAGCATATCCAAGTCAGCTTTGGGGCTCACACCTTTTCTTACGTAGCCAACCTTAAGGAACACAGTTCTACATCTAGCATACAAAGATCGTGTCTGATGTCACAGCCACTAGCAGAACAGAACACATGGAGCTTCTGAATAACAGGCTGTGATCACATACTATTACAAAAAATGACTTCACCATTGTGACAATAACTACTTTAGCAAAATGGTGTTAAGAGAACATTGATTCTTGGTAAAAATTATTTCTTCCCCATTATAATTGTGAATGTTAATATACTGATAAAGCTGCCAAAATATATTTGATACAGAGGCAGGAAATCACAGTTTATCAAAAAGTTATCTTTTTGTTAAATTTATTCTTTTTTTTTTTTGCTGGCCTTGGGGCTTGAACTCTGGGCCTAAGTGCTGTCCTTGAGCTTCTTTTGCTTAAGGCTAGCACTCTATCACTTGAGCGACAGCGCCACTTCTGGCTTTTTTGAGTAGTTTTTTGGAGATAAGAATCTCATGGAGTTTCCTGCCGGAGTTGGCTTCAAACCCCGATCCTCAGATCTCAGCCTCCTGAGTAGCTAGGATTAAAGGTGTGAGCCACTGGTGCCCACCTTGAAATTCCTTTTTGTAAACTAAAATAGGTTATGAGTACATCAAACATATTAAATACTTTCAATGTTTTTTTTTTTAATTTTACTTTAGAAGCTTTTATTTCTAGACTTGTTGCTTCTAGTAGGTTAATCTAAATCTTTTTGGTGGTTTGTAATGGATTATCATGGGGGGAAACTTTCAATGTTAAGTGCAGTAGTAAAGAGAATATTTTCTTTTTTTTATTTTTATTTTTTTTATTTTTTGGGTCCGGTCGTGGGGCCTGACCTCTGGGCCTGGGTGCTGTCCCTCAGCTCTTCAGCTCAAGGCTAGCGCTCTACCACTTGAGCCACAGTGCCACTTCCGGCTTTTCTCCTTTTGCTTATGTGGTGCTGAGGAATCGAACCCAGGGCCTCATGCATGCAAGGCAAGTGCTCTACCACTGAGCCACCTTCCCAGCCCCTAAAGAGAATATTTTCTTGTGGAAGATAAATACTATTGAGTCTGCAGTTCCAGGAATAGATAGGTTGTTTGTTCTTTGTTTGTTTACAATTTCATATGAGATTTATTTTCCCTTAGAAAAACTAGAATGATTTTTCCCCCCCATTTGAAACCTCAGTAAATCAGTGTGTGTGATCCATACTGGTTGAGATTGCCAATTCTACAGAGAAAGGACCATTGAGAGAATTTGACTTGGGCAGTCTTTAGCGTCTACTGGTAATGGGGTTTAGTGAGGGCAATGCTTGCCCTTCATTCCTTTACAGCGCTGAAAGAGCATCACGTCCCCAGTGTGTAGGAAAGAGGATTAAATTGTCTAGTTCCAAGTTCAGGTTCAGTTATTAGGTAGTTTTAGTAATTACACTACCACCAATAATCTTACTAAAGAATCACACTATCAGGGTTTGCTAAGTCCAGGAGATCACTTTTATCTTTGTGCTGAAGAGTGGTAAAAATAATGCAGGGTAGAAATGGAAGCCAGTTCTACCCCAGTGCTTTTCCAACTGAGTTGAGTATGCGTCAGAATTACCTAGACTGGTAAATAAAACATTACTGGACACCAGTCTCCGAATTTGCTACTTAACAAGTATATAGTAAAATACAAAAGATGATATTTTCATGAAATCCCCAGGTGATACTGCTGTTCTAGGGGCCATATGTAAGAGAATTACTTCTACGATTCAACATCTGTCCTTCATTGCAAACACTCAATATCAGTTAAGATTTAGAGATGATGAAAAATTGAAGAATGAAAATACTGGACCTTATATCTACACTGCTTATTATGATTAAACTAGTGTGATTCCTTTCACTGATCTTTTGTAAACATTTCTATAGCTAGAAACTACTGTATGTATGCACCATTTGTTGTGTTGCTTTAAATAAGCCTTCCTATTCACTTGTGTATACACCATTCTCCATTGTTTTAAACTGATTGGAGATTTGTAGGCTTTTTACCAGATCTTAAAAAGAATGGGCCTTAGCCTTGGTTTGGAATGGTTAGGCTTAGACCATAACCACCTGTCATGCATCTCTCATGTGAGCTTGTGAGTCATAACAAAAAAGTCATGGACTAGATGACTCAATTATAGATAGCATTCTCACTGCTCTTCTGTGCTCACCAAGAGCCACAATACACTGGAATGTTTTTCTCTGAATTCTATTTCTAATATTCAAAAGTTTTCCCCACTCAATGATTATGTTAAAAATAAACAATGATGTGGTTATTCCAGTGTGTTAATTCTTTTGTACTAGACTTGTTGTGTGAATGTGCAAGGTGAATAACCCTATCCAAAGTACTCCAAAATCTGAAGCTTTCCGAGCACCAGCATGGCACAGGGGAAAATTACAACTGTGATTTCACGTGATTGGTCACATTTATAATGCAAGCACACTGAAAATAATTACAAAATAACCTTCAGGTTACATGTACAAGTGAAGCATGAATGGATTTGATGATTTGTCTTCTAGTTCAAGACATGTTATAATATATATTTATATGTATATAATATGAAATCCGAAATTTGTGCTTTTGAAACAATTTTGCTTAAGGAAACAATCAGTACAGAGAAAAGTTATAGTAGATGGAAGTTAGTAGAGTTCATATTCCAGAAGAAACTCATTCATGTTTTCAGATTCTCTGTTCAGTGTTGAACATGAAGAAATCCTTGCCATATTTCCACTTTGTAACATTGTTCCATTTTAATTCAGAAAACTTGAGTCATGTGAGATAGAAAAATTCATGTGAGATAGAAAAACAGCTAATTATTTCTGTATCCAGAATATTGGAAGAAGCATTTTGGCTTATAAAAGTTTATTTCCAAAAACAATAGGAAAATGTACATGGCCCAATTTTTACATTATGGTAAAAGGGGTCTTTTGCAGAAGATGTGAGTTTTTCTGCTGAATGGTCATTATTAAGCTGCTTCAAGACTTCTAACATATTTCTTCATATTTCTTAGGAAAGAGAAGTAAAATAGAAAAGAACAATACATTTGAGAGACCAATCATTAAGTCATATTATACCAAATCATTAATGATTTTTTAAAATTACATGTTAGTATGTGAGACTTTTTTAAAAAGCCATTATGGAAACTCAGTCCTTTTTTTTTTTTTTAACCAATGAAATAAGCCACTAAACCTATTGGGAGGTTGACAATGAGATCACAGGCCAATTAAGTGCCAGGTCACAGTGACTGCAGATCACAAACCAACATGTACATTCCTGTTAATAGCTCCAAAACTGAATGGGAAATACAGGTATAGTAGGATATGTATGTGAATACAGGGCTGTCAGATCGTTAGGAAATAAATCATGATAAAAGTTCCTTGTGATGGGCTGGGAAGGTGGCTCAGTGGTACAGCGCTTGCCTTGCATGCCTGAGGCCCTGGGTTCTATTCCTCAGCACCACATAAGCAAAAAGAAAAAAGCCGGAAGTGGCGCTGTGGCTCAAGTAGTAGAGAGCTAGCCTTGAGCTGAAGAGCTGAGGGACAGCGCCCAGGCCCAGAGTTCAGGCCCCTCCCCCCACCCCCCAAAAAAAAGTTCCTTGTGAAAAGCAAACTGGTGGAGACATTCTAGCTGGTCCTAGTCAATTGGGCAGAATCATGTCAAGAAGATGGGAAACTCTAGATGAAGCTGAAATGAAGACAGTATAATAAAATAAGGAGAGAATCAAGGGAAGTAGTAAACACCTAACTGGCATCCAGTCCTAGAAAGCCCCAAAAGCCAATCTTAAAAGCCAGGGACATCATGAAACCAACAATTGCCAATTCAGATTTATTCACTAATGAGATCATGTCCTCTATCTGAGTTAGGGATACTCCTTAACCATCAACAGACATGTCAATGGAAAACCGCTTTCTCCAAAGGAATAGTTTATTCTGAACCCTAGTAGTCAAGGCCTAGGTATTTGTTTTTGGGTAATCCCTTTAAAGAATGAATTCAGCTGGAAACTGGTGGCTTATTCCTATAATCCTACTCAGGAGGCTAAGATCTGAGGATCACCATTTAAAGCTAATGCAGGCAGGAAAGTCTGAGTCTTTTATCTCCAATTAACCACCAGAAAACTAGAAGTGGCGCTGGGCCTCAAAATGGTAGAGGACTAGCCTTGAACAAAAGAACTCAAGAGATAGTGCCCAGGCCCAGAGTTCCAGCCCCATGAATGACATAAACAAACAAATAAATAAATTCTAGCGGGGGAAAGGGGGTGTCAGTGGCTCATGCCTGTAAATCTTAGCTACTCAGGAGGCTGAGGTCTGAGGATCGCAGTTCAACGCCAGCCCAGGCAGGAAAGTCCGTGAGACTCTTCACCTAACCGCCAGAAAACCTGAAGTGGCGTTGTGGCTCAAAGTGGTATAGCACTAGTGTTAGAGTATATTAGACTTTGCCAGAAAACCACATAGACATCCAGATACAAAGAACAAAGAAAAGGTTTATTGCCAGTTAAGGGGCTGGCAAGATCTCTTCTCACAAGAGGGAAAGGAGAAGAAGTGCTGGATATTGTCTGAGGCGACCTATATAAACTCCTGAGGCTAGGAGGGGCTAGAAGGAGCTAGGAGGTAGAGACTCTGGTGTGGACATGTGGGCCAGGGGCTTTATCATGGTAGACTAGGATTTATGGCTACTGCCCAAGTAGTAGGTAAGGGGCCCTGCAGCTGCCCAGACCTGAAGGTCACTCTAAGGGGCTCTTGCTGCCTTATTTGGTGGTAGCTGCCTCAGAGAAGTGCCATCTCAAGGTAAAGGGGGTTGGAGGCTGATTATTTACTGCCTTTACTACATGGGCCTAGTGTTACCTAGGAAGGGAGCATGCTAAGCTGTGGAAGGGGGAAGGAGCATGCTAAGTAAGCTATGAGAAGGGAGCTCATTAGGCTAACAACTAGCCTTGAGCTGAAGAGCTCAGGGACAGTGCCCAGGTCCACAGTTCAAGCTCCATGTCCGACAAAAAAAGAAAAAGAAAAAGGAAAAAGAATTTCAGATAATTTACTGGAAAATTTAATCAGAGTAGGTTGAATGAAAAACCTGCAGCATTTTTTTTTTTTTTGGGTCCGGTCGTGGGGCCTGAACTCTGGCCTGGATGCTGTCCCTCAGCTCTTCAGCTCAAGGCTAGCGCTCTACCACTTGAGCCACAGCGCCACTTCCGGCTTTTGTTCTTTTTTGCTTATGTGGTGCTGAGGAATCGAACCCAGGGCCTCACGCATGCAAGGCAAGCGCACTACCACTGAGCTACCTTCCCAGCCCTCCTGCAGCATTTAAAATTGATATTCTTTTTTTTTTTTTTGGAGGGGGGGTTCCGGTTGTGGGGCCTGAACTCTGGGGTCTGGGTGCTGTCCCTCAGCTCTTCAGGTCAAGGCTAGTGCTCTACCACTTGGGTCACAGCGCCACTTCTGGCTTTTTTCTTTTTGTTTATGTGGTGCTGAGGAATCGAATCCAGGGCCTCATGCATGCAAGGCATGCGCTCTACCACTGAGCCACCTTCCCAGCCCTAAGTTGGTATTCTTATAAGTCAAAATATATCCCAAAAGAAGTCTACAATAGTAAAAACTAATTCATTTAATTAGAATTTACTGATACTTAGAGTTGTCTTCCCTTCTGTGGTTTCAGTTTCTCTGGAGAATTAGTTTGAACCCAGCAGGAAAGTCTGTGAGACTCTGGTCTCCAGTTACTCACCAGAAAATCGGATGTGGTGCTGTGGCTCAAAGTGGTTAGCCTTGAGTGAAAGAAGTTCAGGGACAGTACCCAGGCCCTGAGTTCAAGCCCCAGGACCAACACACACACACACACACACACACACACACACACACACACACACACACACACACACACACACACACACACAAATGTATTCTATTGTAGAGAGGTTACATGAACTTTTAGAAAAAAAGAAAATCATAATGCATTTGCCAAATATGTTGGTGGGGACATCAGGTAAAGCAAATGTCCTTGAATCTGAACAATGTTATTAGCCATCATAATCTGCTTCTGTGTTTTCCTCTTTTCTACCCTTTAACATGTGACATATAAAAGAAGTATTATTCCTAAAGTTAAAATAATAAAGAACATAGCAACTGTAAGAATTTCCTTTCTCTCTTGTTCTCTCTCTCTTTCTCCTTCCTTACCACCATCTGTGCTACTCTGCTCCACCACTCTCTACAATGATGGAAGCTGCCATGATGGATTAAAATATGTGCAACCAATCTCAGATTTCGACAGTTCCTTCAAAATTTGGATATATTGATTCATGAAACAGACTATCGTGGGGCTTGAACTCTGGGCCTGGGCGCTGTCCCTCAGCTCTTCAGCTCAAGGCTAGTGCTGTACCACTCGAGCCACAGCACCACTTCTGGTTTTTCTGGTAGTAAATTAGAGATAAGAGTCTCACGGACTTTCCTGCCCTGGCTGGCTTTTAACCGTGATCTTGAGATCTTAGCCTCATGAGATCTAGCTACTCCTGTCTAGCTAGGATTACAGGTGTGAGCCACCAGCACCTGGCATTTTATTCATTTTTTTAATGCATAATATTTATTATTTATTTATATATTTATTTATTGTAAGTGTGGGGCTTGAACTCTGGGCTTTGGCGCTGTCCCTGCACTCTTCAGCTCAAGGTGAGCATTCTACTGCTTGAGCCACAGCACCACTTTCGGTTTGCTACTGGTTTATTGGAGATAAGAGTCTCACAGACTTTTCTGCTTGGGCCAGATCCTCAGATCTCAGCCTCCTGAGTAGGTAGAACTGCAGGCTTGAGCCACCAGCACTGGGCTTTTTTTTTTTTTTTTGTCTGTCATGGGGCCTGAACCCTGGGCCTGTGCGCTGTCCCTCAGCTCTTCAGCTCAAGGCTAGTGCTCTACCATTTTATCCACAGTGCCATTTCCAGCTTTTTCTGCTTATGTGGTGCTGAGGAATCGAACCCAGGGCCTCATGCATGCAAGGCAAGCTCTCTACCACTGAGCCACCTTCCCAGCCCTAATATATAATTAAAAAAAAAAGTTTCGCCACTTTTTCTCTTTCTGAAATAACATAATCTCTCTATGTTCTATGTTTGAAAGTGAGTCCTTTTCTAAGGATGACTTGTTTTAATAACATGAAATTTCATTTTTCCTAAAATTTCCAGTCCAGAATCTCTATCTCCAGCGAAGTCTCCTTTGGATGTAACATTTGGTCAATTTTGATTAAATATATTATTAAATATTAGTGTTGGTACTAATATTGTTACCACTATCATCTTTGTGCAATTTCTACAGAAAGAATCAACCCAAAACATCTGTGTATCTCATACGAGAATCAACATTAGTTACTCTGAGGTATGAATATATACATCATATAGCTTTCCTGACCTTCTAGACCTTCTAGCCTAGGACCTTCAGGCCAAATTGAGTCTACAAAGCTATTCATATTAATGCTTATAGTTCAAGTGGTGGATAAATATTGCTAAGTCCTGCTGGGAGCCAGTGGCTCACACCTCTAGTCCCAGCTACTCAGGAGGCTGAGACCTGAGGATTGAGGTTCAAAGCCAGCCTGGGCAGGAAAGTCCATGAGACTCTTACCTGCAGTTTCCACCAGAAAACTGGAAGTGGTGCTGTGGCTCAAGGGGTAGAGCGCTCGCCTTGAGCTGAAGAGCTGAGGGGCAGCAACCAGGCCCGGAGTTCAAGTCTCATGACTGACAAAAAAAAAAAACTGTGTGTGTGTGTGTGTGTGTGTGTGTGTGTGTGTTGTTAAGTCACCTACTGTGGGGAATGCAGCCACATTTGCAGGAAAGTTTGTTGTTAGGCAGATTGTGCTGGAGCAGGAAACACAGGCAGCTGCAATAAACTGGCCACTCGATTCAGAAATGTATCCTATTTTATTGTCTCCAATATTAATAGTAACACAACAATCCAATTGCTTGGACTCAGTTAATCTTCTCTACTCCTTAGTAGGAAGAGATCCTGTTGTTTTGATTTTAGGGGGTTTGGATCTAAAATAGATGTGTCCCCCAAAGAGAATTCCTTTTAGTAGGTTTAAAGTGGGCTCTAAAACTTGGAATTTTTGTTTTATTGTGCCAGTACTGGGGCTTGAGCTCAGGGTTCAGGTGCTGTTCCTGAGTTTTTTCACTCAAAGATGGCACTGATCTAGAGCTCCACTTCTGGCATATTTTTGGAGAAAAGATTCTCTTATTTTATCTTAGAAGCCCATGCTGGATTCTAATCACAATCCTCAGTTCTTAGCCTCCTGAGTAGCTAGGATTATAGTTGTGATCCACCATTGCTTCCTAATTTTGTCATTTGTGACAAAATGGATGGTTCTGTAGATCATAATGTTAAGGGAGGGGCTGGGAAGTTGGCTCAGTGGTAGAGTGCTTGCCTTGCATGCCTGAGGCCCTGGGTTCGATTCTCCAGCACCACATAAGAAAAAAGAAAAAAGCCGGAAGTGGCGCTATGGCTCAAGTGGTAGAGCGCTTGCCTTGAGCTGAAGAGCTGAGGGACATTGCCCAGGCCCAGAGTTCAGGCCCCACGACCGGACCCCCCCGCAAAAAAAATAATGTTAAGGGAAATAAGCCAGACTGAGAAAGACAAATTCACATGTTTTCTCTCATATGCAGAATCTAGACCTAAGGGGAAAAATATGACACGATTCTAAAAGAGTGACTACTGAGTGGAGGAACCAAGGAAAGAGGAATGTGAAAGGGGCGTGTGATGAGATGTGAGTATGATTGAAGTACATTATACACATATATGAAAATAAATTAATGACACCATTCTAATTACAAAAGGGAGATATGGAAGAGTAATAGAGGGGGTGAATTTGATACATAATATGCCTATATGGCAATATCACAACGAAAACCCTCGTACAATTAATATACACGAATACCAAAGAGACAAACAAAAATCAAAATGAGGTCTGGGCCCCAGTAAGTCTCACCAACATCCATCTGCCCAAGGGGATGACATGGTCCCTAGGCACAAAGAATGCATGCTGCTACTCAGGGATGGTCTGAGTAACCTATGAAAACAGACCATCTCTGGGGCCCCAAATTACGTATCAACGTTATAAAATTAATATATAGTCTTGCCTCGAAGGACATGGAGGAAATGTTTATTCTTAGAAAATAAAAGTGAACAGACTTGGGAACACAAATTCAGATTACCCTAAATAATGTGCTCCTCTGGGAGATAGGGTACATGAACTTTTATAGCTGCAGAACAAAACAAAGTCATCAGTCACTGCATTTACCAAATACATTAGTTGGGAACATCAGGTTGGTTGTATTTAACACAGTGATGAAGTTTATTCTATAGGTTTCACATGTTCTTCTTAACTTTAGGGCTGGTGGAAGCTACAAGGTCTGCTAATCTGACAATACATGCTAAAACTTCCATTAGTAGTCAAAAGCATGTTAGGTAATATAGAGAAGTTGGTAGTAAATGGCATTCAAAAAGGACTAAGAAGCTCAGGTTGGGCTGGGAAGGTGGCTCAGTGGTAGAGCGCTTGCCTTGCAAGCATGAAGCCCTGGGTTCAATTCCTCGGCACCACATAAGCAAAAAGAAAAAAAGCTGGAAGTGGTGCTGTGGCTCAAGTGGTAGAGCGCTAGCCTTGAGCTGAAGAGCTGAGGGACAGTATCCAGGCCCAGAGTTCAGGCTCCACGACTGGACCCCCCCTCCCAAAAAAAAAAAAAGAAGCTCAGGTTAATTTTGGCTTCCAATCTACAACATTCCATCTGTACAGAATCACCATGCAGTAGTCAGCAAAGTATGTGCAGACTCTTTAAGACAGATGAGACCTCTTTGCAGAACTTCATATCACAATCTGAAACCTGAAACTTATGATCTCAAACACTTTGGTTTGGGAACACAACCGGTACAATGAAAAGTCACAGTAGATGGAAGTTACTAAAGTCTCAGAAGAAACACAGTCATGTTTGTAGCTTCTCTATCTCTGTTCTGTGCTGAACATGGAAAAATGAAAGGTTTGCCATGTTTCCACATTCTGTTACATCCTGCAACATTCCTTCATCCTCATGCAAAAAAAAAAATCTCTTGAAACCAGAGTCAACCAAGAAAATCCATGTGAGATAATTAGAAAATGGCTATACCCTATTTCTATATTCAGAACAATTGAGGAACTTTGTTTTGTTTTATTGCTGGTATTCAGGTTTGGACTCAGGGCTTCAAGGCTGTACAGCTTGTGTGCTCATAGCTGGAGCACTACTTGAGCCACATCAACAGCTCCATTTTTTTTTTTTTTTTTTTTTGCTGGTTGTTTTGATGGTGAATTATCACAGACTTCCCCTGCCTCCCCCCAGGCTGGCCTTGAACTGAATTGCTCTCACCTCAACCACCTGAAACACTAGAATTAAAAGCCACTTGCACCTTGCTGAGGAAGAACTTTTGGCAATTACAAAAGTTTACTTAAAAAGTCAAATATGATCATATATGTGACCCAGTTTTTACTTCATAGTATGTCAGGCCCTTTGGAAAGGAGATGGATTTCTTTCTCTGCTGAGCAGAGAAAGTCTCACTCCAAGTCTTCAAATGTAGTATTTACCTAGGAAAGAGAAAAGCAAATTAGAAAACATTTCATTTAACAGACATACCAGTGATTAGCTAAAAGATTCTACAAAATTATTAATGATTTTTCAACATCACATGTCAGTTTGTGAGATTATTTTTTTCAAGACAGCAAGAAAAAAGTTTTTAACCTGCCCAGAAAGGACTTCACCCCATTAGGAGTAATCTAATCCAGAATAAAAATTAACTTTATAAGACTCCACATCACTATATTCCTGTTCTTAAATGACCTAAAAATTAACAATATGTATGTGAGTTAAAGGAGTAAGGTCATTAGGGAACCAATCAGGATGGAAATTCTTTCTGAAAAGCAGACTGTGTATAGGTGACATTTTAGCTGAGTCTAGGAAATGGGACAGAATTGTGTCAAGAAGATAGAACATTTCCAGATTTGGCCACTTCCGGCTTTTTTCTTTTTGCTTATGTGGTGCTGAGGAATCGAACCCAGGGCCTCATGCATGCAAGGCAAGCGCTCTGCCACTGAGCCACCTTTCCAGCTTTTTTTTTTTTTGTCAATTGTGGGGCTTGAACTCTGGGCCTGGGTACTGTCCTTCAGCTCTTCAGCTCAAGGCTAGCGTTCTACCACTTGAGCCATAGCACCACTTCTGGATTTGTCTGCTTATGTGGTGCTGAGGAATCAAATCCAGGGCCTCATGCATGCAAGGCAAGCACTCTTCCACTGAGCCACCTTCCCAGCCCCTGGAGCTGATCTTTTAGACAAAACTACCCTAGAAGTTCTCTGAAAGCCTAGCCTTGCTCTTAATAATTTATATTTCTATGCTATAAATGAGCCCAAACTTACAGTTTGACTTTCAGAATGTGATCTTTTGGTTTCTGTCTTAATTTTATTAGGAGTAAAATTCAGAATCTTAGGAGTTTAAGATTTTATACTATAGATTCTAGCAAAATGGAAAGCAAATATATAGGCCAGCGAGTTATGAAATTAGTGTTCTAATATTCTAATACTAAATTCTGACCGGGGGAGCCTTTAAAATAATTATAGGGTTAACAACCAGAGATTGAGGATAGGAACTTGGCATTGTAGCATTGTGAAGTTCCTAATGTAAGGGAAAGTTGGTCTCAGATATGGGAATAAAATGACTACAGGCACTGGTAGCTCGCTGAGTGGCTGTAATCCCAGCTACTCAGGGACTGAGAGGTTCATAGCCAGCGGGGAAGAAAAGTTTGCTAGACTGTTACATTCACCTAAAAGTTGAAAGTGGAGCTATGGCTCAATTAGTAGAGTACTTGTCTTGAGTAAAAAACTAAGGGACAGTACCCAGACCCTGAGGTCAAGTCCCTGTACTAATGTGTATGGGTGCAAGTGCGCACACGTGCACAAACACACACACAGACTCCTACCAGAACAATAGCTACACTTCTGTTTTTTCCATGGCTCATAGGAGATAAGTCTCATGGATTTCCTGCCTGGGCTAGCTTTGAACAGTAATCCTCAGCCTCCTGAATAGCTAGGATTACAGGTGTGAGCTTCTGGCCCCCAGCTGCAATTTTGTTCTTAATATGTATGCTAAAAGATACTTACATGTCTTTCCTTTGTATGTGTAACAAAGACAGTTTGTTAGTACAGTGTTACATTCCATGCTTCCGTGGTCCTGCTGGGAGGGCTATGTTCAAAAGCCACAGTGGATTCCTCACCATGGATATTTATTTTCATCTACTGCATTCATTCATATACACATACATACACACAAATGACATAGTTTAAACAAGTTAGACAAAACAGTAATTTTATAATTGGTTGTAAAGTAAAAAGAAGTATAAAGATATTCTACTCTATATGGCATTGAAAACATATGATTATTTCTGGCATTTTTCATTGAATAACTTGAGACAGACTGTAGGTACTGAAATCAGGGAAGATATATGAAATAAGGGAGGACTATTGTACATTTTCGGAAATAACAACAGGGAGGCCTACTATAACTGCTGTCAAACACTCTGAAATATCCCTATTGGACTGGTTTTGCAATAGGGTATATTTGACTTTGAATACCAATTCACAATGTTGCTGGTATTATATCAAATCTAGTCTATTTTTCAATAGAGTATCTATTTTTTTTTTCTCAAAACCAAAAAGGTTGAGCCAGGTGCCAGTGGCTCATATATGTAATCTAGCTACTCAGAAAACAGGTCTGAGGATAGCTATTTAAAGCCAGCCCAGGCAGAAAAGTTTATGAGACTCTTATCTCCAATTAACCACTGAAAAAGGCTAAAAGTAGAGCTGTAGCTCAAGTGGTAGAACGCTAGCTAGCCTTGAGCACAGAAGCTTAGGGACAGCTGCTCAGTTCCAGAGTTCAAGCTCCAGGACCGGTATAAAAGAGAGAGAGAGGGAGAGAGAGAGAGAGAGAGAGAGAGAGAGAGAGAGAGAACAAGAACAATAACAAAGAACCAATCAAGTTGAGTACATGAGGAATACTAGGTATTTTCAATTTAACTGTAAGATTAGAAACAAATTTCTTTCTTTCTTTTTTTTTTTTGTGGGTCGTGGGGCCTGAACTCTGGGCCTGGGCGCTGTCCCTCAGCTCTTCACCTCAAGGCTAGCGCTCTACCACTTGAGCCATAGCACCACTTCCGGCTTTTTTCATTTTGCTTATGTGGTGCTGAGGAATTGAACCCAGGACCTCATGCATGCAAGGCAAGCACTCTACCATTGAGCCACCTTCCCAGCCCAGAAACAACTTTCTTGTAGTTAGAAATATTCTACTAAAGCCTGATATTCTAGGTCTTTGTAGGCTTTCTTATGATTATAGTATTACAGAATAATTTTATTAAAGAAAAATAATTAGGGCTTCTTGTTCCAAACACCATTCTTTTAACAAAAGCAGGGGCTAAATGGAAGCCAGCTTGTCTAATGCTGCTTTTTTTTTTTCTTCCTGTGTTGAGCATACACCAGAATTCCTGAATTCCTAATTGAAATAACCTGGGCCTCACCCTTCAAATTTTCCTTTAACAGGTGTGTAGTGAGATAGAAAAATTAGCATTTCTGTGAAATTCCAAGCTGCTGCTGAGAAAATCTAACAAGCATGTTTGAAGTACTAGTTCTACAATTCGGTCTTCTTGGCTACAAAATTCAACAGCCATATGGATTTAAAGGGACATTGTGGATTCAAGAATAGAAATATGCCAGGCGCCGGTGACTCACACCTGTAATCCTAGCTACTCAGAAGGCTGAGATCTGAGGATCACGGTTCAAAGCCAGCCCGGGCAAGAAAGTCTGTGAGACTCTTATCTCCAATAAACCACTAGAAAACCGGAAGTGGTGCTGTGGCTCAAGCAATAGAGCGCTTGCCTTGAGCACAAAGAGGCTCAAGGTCAGCACCCAAGCCCAGAGTTCAAGCCCCAGGACTGACAAGAAAAAAGAAAGAAAGAAAGAGAGGGAAAAAAAGAAAGAAAATGGTTTAGTGGCATCATATAATTCCAGATTCTTTGGGCAACTGAACTACTGTCCTACTTCACAAATTTTCATCAGCCCAAACTCAAATTCTGTTAAAGGATTATTCCCTGTTCTCCTCTGCTCCAGCCTCTGGTAACCAATATTCTACTTTCTGTGTTTGAATTTCACTGTTCTAGGTTAACTATTCTTGATATAAGTAGAATCAGACAATATTTGTCGTTTAGTATTTTTCTTATTCTATTTAATCTAGTGCTTTCAAAGCTTATTCATGTCAGTACTTTATTCCTTTTATTACCATATAGTATCTTTTTTTGGTGTGTGTGTGTGTGTGTGTGTGTGTGTGCGTGTGCGTGCGTGTGCGTGCGCGGTGGAGTCCTGGGGCTTGAACTCAGGGCCTGGGCACCGTCCCTGAACTTCTTTTGCTCAACACTAGCACTCTTCCACTTGAGCCACAGCACTACTTCTTGCTTTTTTTTTTCTTTTCTTTTCTGTTTATGTGGAATTGAGGAATTGAACTCAGGGCTTCATGCATGCTAGGCCAGCACTCTACCACTAAGGCACACACTCCCAGTCCTGGGTTTTTACTTTTTAAGTATGATGAACAATGCTGCTAGGGAGACTGTTGTACAGAGATACCTGCTAGAATCACTGCTTTTTGCTTTATAGGGTATATATGTGAAGTGGAACTTCTGGATCATATGGTAATTCTAGACAGTGTTTTAAGGAAAATGTGATGCTATTTTCTATTGTGGATGTACCTTTTTATGTTTCCACCTGCTGTGCACAAGAGTTCCTATGTTTACTTCCTTGCTGACATCCTAATGTACACAGGAAAAAGTATGTGTTTACACCGTCCAGTGTGTTGTTGCAGAAATGCCTTATGTATTTACTTGCATCAATCTAAATAGTTTTCACCAAATTGGAGATATTTACTAAATCACAAAATAAATGTTAAAGCAGGCAGGAGGTATAAGCCAGCAGTGGAGCACCGACCTGTTTACCAAACCCAAGGCCAAATTCAAACTTGAGTACTGGGTTGTATAAAATATATGTACATGAACTACGTATCAATTCTATGTTTAATTCTGGGTCCCATCCCTAAGACAAGTCATGAAATATAAACCAATATTCCCAAGGGTCCAAAACATAGTGGATCAAAAAACACAACCTGTACCTGCAAATATCATCGTAGGTCAAAGTTATTAAAGTTAATATTCTAGAAGAAAAACACTCATGCTGTCTTGTCTAGAGTTGAAAGATGGTAAAAATAAGTCATTGGGAAGTAGATCTGTGGCTCAAAGTGGTAGAGCGCTAGCCTTGAGTGAAAGAGCTCAGGTAGCACCCAGACTCTGAGTTCAAGCTCTACAACCCACAAAACAAACAAACAAACAAACAAATCACTAAGAAAATATTTAGCTGGGCACCAGTGGCTCATGTCTGTAATCCTAGCTACTCAGGAGGCTAAGATCTTAGGATCTTGGTTCAAAGCTAGCCTAGGCAGGAAAGTCAGTGGGACTCTATCTCCAATTAACCAACAGAAAACTGGATGTGGTACTGTGGGTTGAAGTGGTAAAGTGCTAGTTTTGAGCAAACTAAGACCACAGGGACAAGTTCAAGTCCCATGAACAACAGAAAAAAAAGTCCTTGTTATATTTCACATGTACTAATATGCTTCCATTTTAGTATAGAAAACCCTAAGTCAGTGTCAACCAAGGAAACTCATGAGTTATATAGTTAGAAAAACCGCTAATAGTTCTTTTTTTTTTTTTTTTTGCCAGTCTTAGGGCTTGAACTCAAGGCCTACGCACTGTCCCTTAGCTCATTTTTTTGCTCAAGGTGATGGCGCTGCCATTTGAGCCACAGTGCCACATCCATCTTTTTCTGAGTAGTTCATTGAAAATAAGAGTCTCATGGACTTTTCTACTGGGCTGCCCTTCAAACTATGATCTTTAGATCTCATGGCATTCACAGGGAAATGGATGGAACTAGAGCAAGTCATTTTTTTGGAGGGTCCGGTCGTGGGTCCTGAACTTGGGGCCTGGGCGCTGTCCCTCAGCTCTTCAGCTCAAGGCTAGCGCTCTACCACTTGAGCCACTGTGCCACTTCTGGCTTTTTTTTTCCTTTCTTGCATATGTGGTGCTGAGGAATCGAACCCAGGGCCTCAGGCATGCAAGGCAAGCACTCTACCACTGAGCCATCTTCCCAGCCCCTAGAGCAAGTCATTTTGAGTGAGGTAAGCCAAGATCAGAGAGACAAATGGCACATGGTCTCTCTGATACCTGGATGTTAAATGCAAAATGCAAGGAAATATGACAAAGTAAACAGGACTCAAGAAACAAAGGACATCTACTTAATTTGTCATATAATTTCTAAATGACTCCACGTTCTTGATCTCATATATGGTGTATATATATATATATGTGCACATCTGAGGGAAGCTAGGAGGAGGGCACAGAATCAGATCTCAGTCTGCTGAGTAGCTTGGATTACAGGCATGAGCCACCAGTGCTTGGCTCTAATTTTCTATTTCTATATTGAGTATTTGAAAAAGCATCTTTGACTATTACAAACATTTATTTTAAAAAAGTTGAGTATGAAAATATAATGACTCCCCCCCTTTTTTTTTTGCCAGTCTTGGGGCTTGAACTCAGGGCCTGGGCACCATTCCTGAGTTTCTTTTTGCTCAAGGATAGCACTCTATCACTTCAGCCACAGCACCACTTCCGGCTTTTTCTGTTTATGTGATACTAAATAATTGAACCCAGGGCTTCATACATGATAGGCAAGCACTCTACCACTAAGCCACATTCCCAGCCCCTATGACCCAATTTTTACTTCTTAGGAGAACAGGGTTATGAAGAGATGGGAGGTAGATTTCTCTGCTATGTAGTGATTGTTTAAACTTGTTTCAATGATTAGTGACTCAACCAAATCATTAACGGTTTTCCAGTATCACAAGTTAGTTTGTGAGTTCTTTTTCTCAAGATATAAGGATATCAAATAAGCCTTTGTATAGCCAACAGGAACCCAATAAGCCCATTAGGAGATACACACCCATTATTAAAGATTAATAATTAACTTTGTAAGATGCCACATCATGGTGACCCATTGCTCCCTTTAAAGTGCAGAGTGCAAATGGATGTATATATTCTTGTCTTTAACAGATCTAAAAAGTAATGGGAAAATGGATACAGTCAGATGTAGGGGTATAAGGTCACCATGGAATAAACCAGGATGACAGTATGAAGACATTTAGCAGGGTGTAGGAAATTGGATGGAATTATGAAAAAAAGATGGGAAACACAGGTAAAGACAGTGTAAGAAGAGCGGGGCACTGGTGGCTCACCCTGTAACCTTACCTATTTAGGAAGCTGAGATCTGAAGATGATGGTTGGAAGTCAGTCCAGGCAGGTAAGACCATGAGACTCCAATTAACTACTAAAAAGCTGGAAGTGGACCTGTGGCTGAAATAGTAGAATACTAGCCTTGAGCAAAAAAATTCAGGGGCAGTGTCCAGGACTTGAGTTCAAGCCTCAGAATTAACGTGCATGCACACATGCATGCACGCACACACACACACACACACACACACACACACACACACACACACACACACACACACACACAGTGTAAGGAGATAAATACAGTAGAAAGGGGAGAGAGAAGTAGAAAACACACAGTAGCCGGGTACCAGTGGCTCACACGAGTTAAGTGATCCTAGCTACTCGGAAGGCTGACATCTGAGGATTGTGGTACAAAGCCAGCCAGCTCCGGCAAGCAAAGTCTGTGAGACTTTTTTTTTTTTTGGGTCTGGTCGTAGGGCCTGAACTCGGCCTGGGCACTGTCCCTCAGCTCTTCAGCTAAGGCTAGTGCTCTACCACTTGAGCCACAGCGCCACTTCCGGCTTTTTTCTTTTTGCTTATGTGGTGCTGAGGAATCGAACCCAGGGCCTCAAGCATGCAAGGCAATCACTCTACCACTGAGCCACCTTCCCAGCCCCAGTCTGTGAGACTTTTATCTCCCAATTCACCACCAGAAAACCGGAAGTGGTGGTGTGGCTCAAGTAGCAGAGTGCTAGCCTTGAGCTGAAGCGCACAGGGACAGCGCCCAAGACCAGAGTTCAAGCCCCATACCTGACAAAAACAAACAAAACCCTCCAAAAAACAAAAACCACACACTTAGCAGGTATCCAATCCTAGGAAGCCTCAAGTACCAGTTTTAGAGGGTACCACGAAAACAATGTATTTGAAATTCTGAATTTGTGGTCAAGGAGTGTTTTCCTGACAACAAAATAATAGGTTTATTTTTACTTATTTTTTTGGGGTCTGGTCATGGGGCCTGAACTCTGGGCCTGGGCGCTGTCTCTCAGCTCTTCAGCTCAAGGCTAGCGCTCTACCACTTGAGCCACAGTGCCACTTCCGGCTTTTTTCTTTTTGTTTATGTGGTGCTGGGGAATCGAACCCAGGGCCTCAGGCATGCAAGGCAAGCGCTCTACCACTGAGCCACCTTCCCAGCCCCAAAATAATAGGTTTAATGAGAGAACTTTAAGAAGACAACGTAGTTGGTTTTTGTCTGTGTTCTTTTGGTCCCAGGGCTTGAACTCAGGACTTTTTTCCTTTTTTTCTTGTCGATCGTGGGGCTTGAACTCTGGGCCTGGGCACTGTCACTCAGCTCTTCAGCTCAAGGCTAGCGCTCTTAGTGGATAACTCTTGTACTTGAATCTCATTACTACAACTGTTCTTTCAGTATCTGTGAGTATCTAAGTAGTGATTGCCAAATTTGTCTGATCATAAACCTGGAGTTTGGTCATTTACATATAGGATTTATATATATAAGTATATAAAAATATATATATACACAAATATATATAGGCTGTGGGGCTTGAACTCAGAAACTGGGTGCTGTCCTTGAGCTCTTTTGTTCGAGGCTAGCATTACCACTTTGTAGCTAGGATTACAAGTAAGAGCCACCAGTGCCAGGCATTATACTTTTAGGCTGAGATCTGAGGATCCTAGTTTGAAGTCAGCCAGGGTAAGAAAGTCTAAGGCACTATTTCCAATTAACCACTAAAAAGCCAGAAGTGGAGCTGTGGTAGAGCCCAATCAGCCATGAGTCAAAAAAGCTAAGGGAGAGGCTGGAAATACGTCTTGGTGGTAGAGTGCTTGCCTAGCCTTGGGTTCAATTCCTCAGTACCACATATACAGAAAAAGCTGGAAGTGACTCTGTGGCTCAAGTGGTACAGTGCTAGCCTTGAGCAAAAGCAGCTCAGACAATGCCCAGGCCTTGAGTTCAAGCCCCATGACTGGCATGAGAAAAGCACTCTGAACTTGGAGCATCACATGGCAAAATGGGAAAATTCTACCAGCAATCTTATATGACCAATCAATCAAAATACAAATACTGTGTAAATTATCTTCAGGCAATATACAAAACATGTATATATAAATATGCATCAATTCCATTTATAATTCTGGGTCCCACTGCCAAGACAGTTCAGGAAACAGGTACAAATATTACCAAATCTTAACTTTGAACTTGTGGCTCCAAATATTACAGATAAGGGAATATAACCTGAACCTGGAACCATAATAGTTGAACAAAGTTACCAAGTAATCATATCATCTATTCAGTGTTTCTTTTGTCAGTCATGGGGGCCTTGAACTCAGGGCCTGAGTGTTGTCCCTGAGCTCTTTTGCTTAAGGTTAGTGCTTTGCCACTTTAAGCTAGTGTCACTTCTGGTTTTCTGGTGGTTAACTGGAGATACGTCTCATGGGGGAAGTAGCATTGTGGCACAAGTGGTAGATCACTAGCCTTGAGCTAAAGAGCTGAGGGACAACACCCAGGCTCAGAGTTCAAGCCTCTCATAATTGAGAGCCAGGAAAGTGGTTCAGTGGTAGTGCTTGCCTCACATGCATGAGGCCCTGGGTTCGATTCCTCAGCACCACATAAGCAGAAAAAGCCAGAAGTGGCGCTGTGGCTCAAGTGGTAGAGCACTAGCCTTGAGGTGAAAGCTGAGGGACAGCGCCCAGACCCACAGTTCAGGCCCTACAACCAACTGGAAAAAAAAAAAAAAAAAAGAAGAAAGAAAAAAAGAAAAAGAAAGACTCATGGGCTTTCCTGCCTGGGCTGGCTTTAAGCTGCAATCTTCAAATTTCAGTCACTGGCATCCAACTCTATTAGTGTTGAAAGATGACAGAAAACCCATGTGAGATAAAAGTTTGGAAAACAATATTGTTTCTTTTCACAATATCCAAGGAAACATCTTTGATTATTGTAAAAGTTTATTGAAAAAAAAGTTAACTATAAAAAGGTATATGACCAAATTTTATACAATAAAGAAGTCCCTTTGGAGAAGAGATGCAGATTTCTCTGATGAGCCATCATTATTAAACTCGTTCCAAGGCTTCTAACATGATGATACTATTTCCTCGTATAACCTAGGAAAGAGAAAAATCAAGTCAGAAAGAACAATTTACTTAACACATGAACAACCATTAAATAACAGATTTTTCCCAATCATTAATGGTTTTTCAATACATGTCAGTTTTTTTAGGCCTTTTCTCAATTGATAGTCTTTTTGTGGTGACAAGAAATAATTAAGCCTATCAGGAAATACACATTAAGACTGTAGGATAATAACTTTTTAAGATGTCAAGTCATCATGACACTTTTTTTTAAAAACCCTTTCAACTCTAGGATGCAAATAATATACAACACACTCATTCCTGTTAACGTTCCAATGTAGTAATGTTAGTTTAAGATAATTAGCGGGGGCTGGGAATGTGGCTTAGTGGTAGAGTGCTTGCCTAGCATGAATTAAACCCTAGGTTCGATTCCTCAGTATCACATAAACAGAAAAAGCCAGAAGTGTGCTGTGACTCAAGTGGCAGAGTTCTAGCCTTGAGCAAAAAAAGCTCAGGAACAGTGCTCAGGCCCTAAGTCCAAGCCTCAGGACCGGCAAAAATAAATAAATAAATTAATTTAAAAAATCAGGGAATAAACCAGAATGGAAGTTCTGAGGTAAATATAGTATAATGGCCTAAGGAAATACATGCAGAACAAGGGTCAGAAAGGGAAGCAGGAAACATATTTATCTGGCATGGAATTCTAGAAGGCCTCAAATGCCATTCTTAAAATGGAGGACACGATGAAAATAATGCCATTTAAAATTCTGCATTTGGTAAGGTAGCACTATTCTAGTATCCATACAGGTTGTAACTTGAAAGAGTGCTTCTTGACAGGAAGAGAAGTTACACATGTGAAACTGGTCGTAAGTGAATTTTAAAAATGGTAGAAGCTGGGCGCCAGTGGCTCATGCCTGTAATCCTAGCTACTCAGGAGGCTGAGATCTGAGGATCACGGTTCAAAGTCAGCCCAGGCAGGAAAGTCCAGGAAAGTTCGTGAGACTCTTATCTCCAATAAACCACTAGAAAACCGGAAGTGGCGCTGTGGCTCAAGCGGTAGAGCGCTTACCTTGAGCTGAAGAGCACAGGGACAGTGCCCAAGCCCAGAGTTCAAGCCCCACGACCGACCAAAAAAAAAAAAATCTAATAATTTGGAAGTATTACTAGAAGTCCTCTGAATAATATTCAAAGCAGAGTTACACTTATGGTTACAGTAAAAACTACATTATTTTCTCCCCTAATTCAGATAGCTTTATACATATATTATTATTTATTGTCTCTTCCACTCAAGTATAAATTTGATGAGTACAGGGACCTGCCTAAACATAGCAGGCTCAATACTTGTACACTAAACAAATGGAATCCCAAGAGATATATAACAGACAGACTACAAGGCAGCATGAGGGCTTGAAAACTTTCTCAAAGTCTGTCAGGCAATAAAACAATGAATTGGTGAATGGTGACAAAAAGGATGGAGGCCTGGCTCATAGAGCACTAGCAAATGAATTTGGTCTTGGACCTAAAAAAATATGTAAATAAAAAATTTTAAGAAGAAAAAAAAAAGAAATGGTAAAAAGGAAATGGCAAAACATGAAAGGAGAATAACACCTTGAAAACGAAAGTGTGGATGAAGGAGCCTGTAAGGTTCTTATTATTCCTATAAGTTAGAAATAAAAAAAAAAATGTGGACAATAATATGCTTACTTAGTTGTTCTAATTTTTTGTTTTGCTTTGCTTCTTGTCAGTCATGGGGCTTGAACTCTAGGCCTGACACTGTTCCCTCACCTCTTCAGCTCAAAGCTAGTACTCTACCACCTGAGCTACAGGGCCACTTCCAGTTTTCTGGTGGTTTATTGGAGATTTAGTTTCATGGCCTTTCCTGCCCTAGCTGGCTTTGAACTGTGATTCTCAGATCTCAGTCTCCTGAGCAGCTAGGATTACAGGCATGAGCCACCTGCACCTGGCTGTTCTAATTTAAAAAAAGAAAAGAAAATGTGAACACTGAGGTATAATCCTTGCCTGGTGTGTTTTGTTTTCTTGTTTGTATGTGTCTACCAGATAAGGAAGAAACATGGTATCTCATTAGTCAAAGAATAAAATGTAAGATTTCTTCCTTCTTGAAATGCAAATAAAGACAACCCTGAGATACCACCTTACCCCAGTCAGAATATCCCACATCCACAAATCAGCCAACAACAAATGCTGGAGGGGATGTGGAGAAAGAGGAACCCTATTACACTGCTGGTGGGAAATGTACACTTATACAACCACTTTGGAAAGCAGTCTGGAGGGTCCTTAGCAAGCTAAAGATTGACCTCCCTTATGACCCAGTCATACCACTTCTAGGCATCTACCCTGAACAACAGGAACCAATATACAAGGACACGTGCACCTCCATGTTTATTGCAGCACTGTTCACAATAGCTAGGATATAGAAACAACCCAGATGCCCCACCACAGATGAATGGATCCAAAAATTGTGGTATCTATACACAATGGAATATTATGCAGCCATTAGAAATGACAAAATAATGGCATTTGCAGGGAAATGGATGGAGCTAGAAGGAATCATGTTGAGCGAGGTAAGCCAAGAGCAAAGAGACAAACAGTACATGGTCTCCCTGATAAGTGGATGCTAAATCCAAAATGTTAGGTGATACAACAAAACTAACAGGACTTAAGAAACAAAGAACTCCCACTCATCTGGTCAAACCACTACTAAATATCCCCATGCTGCTGATCACACGTATGGTGTATAACATGTGTACACCGTTATATGTTATAGACTGTGATAGACAACTTGCTCCAGGAAAGTTAGAATGAACTTGTGACTTTAAATGAGCATCACTATTCCACAATACTGTGAAATTTGGGAAATTATGTAATCACTTAATCACAATAAAAAAAAAAAAAAAGAATCTCGGGGAAGGTAGGGAGAGCAGGGATGGTAGGGGGAAAACAATGGAGGGGGTAACAATGCTCAATAGGAAGTGTACTCATTACCTTACTCATGTAACTGTAACCCTCTGTATAGTATCTTTACCAAAAAAAAAAAAAAAAAAACAATGTAAGAGAAAATACCAGCTTCAAAAAAAAAAAAAATCCTAAAAAAAAAAATTTCTTCCTTCTTAATTCCCTCCTGATACTATCTGATACTATCACTAGAAATAGAGAGTGATAGAATTTATCTTGAGACAATGAAGAATTTCTCATATGAAGTCTTAAAAAAAACCCATCATTAAACATCAAAATAAAACTACCACCTTTACTTTTTTTTTGTTGGTTGTGGGGCTTGAACTTTGGGCCTGGGTGCTGTCCCTTAGCTCCTCAGCTCAAGGCTAGCGCTCTACCACTTGAGCCATAGCACCACTTCCGGTTTTCTGAGTGGTTTATTGGAGATAAGAATTCTCATGGACTTTCTTGCTCCAACTAGCTTTGAATTGCGATCCTCAGATCTCAGCCTTCTGAGTAGCTAGGATTACAGGCATGAGCCACCAGCACCTGGCTCTTTTTTTTTTTGTTGGTTGTGGGGCTTGAACTCTGGGCTGGGGCGCTGTTCCTCAGTTCTTCAGCTCAAGACTCTACCACTTGAGCCACAGCACCACTTCTGGCCTTTTCTGCTTACGTGGTACTGAGGAATCAAACCCAGGGGCTCATGCATGCAAGGCAAGCAGCATTCTACCACTAAGCCACCTTCCCAGCCCCTCTTTTTTTTTTATTTAATAATTTTTTTATTGCGATTAAGTGATTATATATATTTCACAGTATTGTGTGATAGTGATAGTTTATCACAAACACATCTGAACCTTCACAATGCAAATTGTCATTATCTTGGTCTATAAAGTTTGTGAATTCTACAAGCTTTGATAATACAACTATTTCTTCCTCATTGGGTGATATGTACATTTCTTTTCTTTTGGTTGGTGTTAAACTACAACTTTTAAAAATGACATTATAACCTAGTATTTAAGAAACACAACTGGGGGGCTGGGAAGGTGGCTCAGTGGTAGAGTGCTTGCCTTGCATGTCTGAGGCCCTGGGTTCCATTCCTCAGCACCACATAAGCAGAAAGAAAAAAGCCGGAAGTGGCCCTGTGGCTCAAGTGGTAGAGTGCTAGCCTTGAGCTGAAGAGCTGAGGGATAGCACCTAGGCCCAGAGTTCAGGCCCCACAACCACAACCAGACCCCCTCCACCCCCCCAAAAAAGAAACACAACTGGTTGGTGAATAACTTTGTATTGTTCTTCCTAATTTGCCATTCTATTTGAGAATCAATTCTCCAAATCAGACCCAGAATCATCAAGTCCAGAATTTAATATTGCTATTTACCTAGTGGGTCAGCTTTTTGTGTCTTGAAAGGGCATAACTGTCCATTTAACAAAGGATCCTGGGGAGACAGAGAATCTGCCTACAAAGGGCAAGGCTGAGTTTAGACCTTGGTTAAAAAAAAAAAAAAAATCTAGCTGGGTGCCAGTGGCTCATGCCTATAATCCTAGTTACTCAGGAGGCTGAGATCTGAGGATTGTGGTCAAAGTCAGCCCTGGCAGGAAAGTCTGTCAGACTGTCTCCAATTTACTACCAAGAAGCCAGAAGTAGGGCTGTGGCTCAAATGGTAGAGTGCCAGTCTTGATTAAAACAGCTTAGGGACAGTACACAGTCTTAAACTCAAGCTCTAAGACTAGCACTCAAAATAAATAACAAACATATCCATATCTAAAACTTAACTACAGAAGCACAGTTCTAACAAGACCCCTTAAGCCATGAAAATAAAGGCACTAATATTTCTGAATATGGATTACGACAGTGGAGATCTTGAGCTTGAGTCTAGTTCAGATGAAGCTAGTCAGGCAGAAGAAAAGTAAAAGACTCTAGTGGTAGAGCATCAGCTATAAGCCAAAAAAGCTGAGCAAGAGTTCCAGTCCCAGCACTCCCTACCTCCTATCTAACCTGTATTAGAAGGAAGATTTCCTAATATTTTTTGTTGCTCTTGTTTTGGTTTTATACAGGTTCTTACTATTTAGCCCCAGACTCTCTTTGAATTCAAAGTCTAGGTGGGATTGGAATTCACAATCCTCCTGCCTCAGCCTCCTGTGGACTATGATTATAGACATAAACCATTATGTTCAACCAAGTATTTCCTAATTAAAAAAAAATAAGATTAGAGGGAAATCTTTTAGTATTCAGAAACTTGTTTGTACAAGAACCTATCTGCTGGGGCTGGGAATGTGGCTTAGTGGTAGAGTACTTGACTAGCATGCATGAAGCCCTGAGTTTGACTCCTCAGTACCAAACAGAAAAAGCCAGAAGTGGCACTGTGGCTTAAGTGGTAGAGTGCTAGCTTTAAGCAAAAGAAGTTCAGGGTCAGTGCCGAGACCCTAAATTCAAGCCTTAGGACTGGCAAAAAACAAAAACAAAAAAACCTATCTGCTAATGATCCTATCATAATAGTCTAATTCAAAGACAGAGAGTTGAATTTACAGGATTTTTTTTTCCTATTTAAAAACCATAAACATTTTTCTCAGTTATGACTAAGTTGCTTTCTAAAATTCAGTAATGAGGGGCTGGGAAGGTGGCTCAGTGGTAGAGTGCTTGCCTTGCATGCTTGAAGCCCTGGTTTTGATTCCTCAGCACCACATAAGCAAAAAGCCAGAAGTGGCGCTGCGGCTCAAGTGGTAGAGTGCTAACCTTGAGCTGAAGAGCTGAGGGACAGCGCCCAGGCCCAGAGTTCAGGCCCCACGACCAGACCCTTTCCCCCACCCTGCAAAAAAAAAAAAATCAGTAATGAAAATATATATAAAAAACCACAAACTTTGGAAAGAATAATTTTTATAAAAAAATATCGATAGGGCTGGGAAGGTGGCTCAGTGGTAGAGTGCTTGCCTTGCATGCGTGAGGTCCTGGGTTTGATTCCTCAGCACCACATAAGCAGAAAAAGCCAGAAGTAGTGCTGTGGCTCAAGTAATAGAGTCTTGAGTTGAAGAGCTGAGGGACAGTGCACACACACACACACACACACACACACACTGTGGCTCAAGTAATAGAGTCTTGAGTTGAAGAGCTGAAGGACAGTGCGCACACACACACACACACACACACACACACACGCGCGCGCGTAGCCAGGAGTTGTACCACATGTCTCTCTAGCTACTTAGAAAGCTAAAGGCAGGATAGGGAGTTTCATAATCACCTTACAATCTGAGAACTATTACTTTATGAAGCACTTAGTTATGGGTCTCTCCTACAAGGTAAATCTCAAAAATGATTTCCAGCAGCTATTTCAAGACTTCAGACCTTAGAAGGTTCTGTATAGTTGAGATCCTAGAGATAACTGGCATCTTACCACAGCCAAATGCTGGCCATCTATTAAAGTAAAATGTAAAGTTGAATCTTGTCCAATATTAGTCTTTTATGTGTGGAACTAACTTCAATTTAATCCAGGAATTTGACACAAGCAAAGTCAATACATATGCCAAAAGAAAAATGAAACATCTTGGAGAAATCTACTCTTTACTTACCACCATTCCAATATTGTTCTGTTGCCCACTAGTAGCCATCTCCACACATTCATCTATCACCAGATTCATAAATGGATCAAATCCCCGCAATATTCCTTGGACATGTCTGCCACCATTTAATTTCACTATGAAAGGTAAAAAAGAAGTTTTAATAAACTGTTCACTATCAACCATTCATTATGAATCAGGTAGAATAAAGCAGGTATTTGGGACGTGTGACCCACTATCCTTACTATATGCCAAATACTGGTCTAAACATTTTATATTTACTTCTACATTTTGTTTACATGAATCTTATAAAGTATTATTTTTATACAAGGGAACTAAAATTGTCTACCTATCTAAAACCCATGCTTCTCATTTCTTTTTACTTCAATAACCAAATGGATCAGGTTTTTAGTTGAACAACTATTTTCTTTACATATTCCCAAAAAAGAAAGTGATTCCTGTACAGGTCCTATGTAGCTTTTTTGAAGGAAAAAAGGTCAGTAAGTTTTCAAATATTACAATCTAGGAAAATCCTGCTAATTTTATCAAGGCAAGGGATAGCTTCTATGAAATGATCCAATGCAGATGGAAATTAGGTAATTAAAATTGGTTAAAGTCTGACAAACTTGCCTAATTAATGGATGTGAATTAGGGCTTCTGTGTACTTTACATTTTTATAAAGTGGCTCCAAATATATATTGCCATGACTCATGCAATTGAGTAATTAAAAGCAAAATCAAAATACCAAACTTACATGATAGTTTCTTGTCCATAAATCTGAAAAAGAAAAAAAAACCCAAACAGGTAAAAATTATATATGCATATAACTGATCTATAATTAAAATAATTCGCTAAAATTGATTGACACAGGGTGTACATGATTATCCTTGAGCTTCTTTTGCTCAAGGCTGGCTAGCACTCTACTACTTGAGCCATAGCTCTAGTGTTTTTTTTTTTTTTTTGGTAGTTTATTGGAAATAAGAGTCTCATGATCTTTCCTGCCCAGCCTGGATTTGAACTGTGACACCCAGATCTGAGTAGCTAGGATTATAGGCATGAGCCACTGGCACCTGGAAAAATTTATATAATAGGAATAAATAACATATAAAAATAACAAATATGGTAGAGAATTTTGTCAGTCAACTATGTATACACAGTAAACATGTTTCTTAGGCAAAGGTAACTTTTTTTTTTGGTGGTTGTGGGGCTTGAACTCTGGGCCTGGGCGCTGTCCCTCAGCAATTCAGCTCAAGGCTAGTGCTCTACCACTTGAGCCACAGGGCCACTTCCGGCTTTTTCTGCTTATGTGGTGCTGAGGAATCGAACCCAGGGCCTCATGCATGCAAGGCAAGCGCTCTGCCACTGAGCCACCTTCCCAGGCCCAACGAATAAACATTTTAAAGCAAAAAAAGAAACAAAAAACATACACAAGGCTGGGAGCTGGTGGCTCACACTTGTAATTCTAGCTGATCTCAGGAGGCTAAGATCTGAGGATTACAGTTCCAAGCCAGACTGGACAGGAAAGTCCGTGAGAGTCCTTTATCTTCAATTGTTGCATGGCTCCAAGTGATAGCGCACTAGTTTTGAGCAGAAAAGCTCAGGGACAGGGCTGGGAATGTGGCTTAGTGGTAGAGTGCTTGCCTAACATGCATGAAACCCTGGGTTTGATTCCTCAGAAACACACAAACAGAAAAAGCCAGAAGTGGTGCTGTGGCTCAAGTGGTAGAGTTCTAGGCTTGAGCAAAAGAAGCTTAGAGACAGCTCCCAGGTTCCGAGTTCAAGCCCCAGGACTGGCAAAAGAAAGAAAAAAACCCCAACAACTCAGGGACAGGTCCCATGACTGGCAGAAACAAAAACAAACAAAAAAGACATATACCATATGATGAATAAGACTATCTCTCTCTCTATATAAATAATATTTTATTTTTTGGTTGGTTGTGGGACTTAAACTCTGGGCCTGGGCATTGTCCCTGAGCTCTTTATCTCAAGGCAAGCCCCCTATGACTTGAGTCACAGCGCCACTTCCGATTTTCTGGTGGTTAATTGGCAATAAATCTCAAAAACTTTCCAGACAGACTCCTGAGTAGCTAGGATTACACCCATGATCCACCGGCACCAGCACTCGGCTATATTATTGTCAAACATTTTGTTTAAATTTCATTATTTTTTATTGTAAAGGCTATATACAGAAGGGTTATATAAACCAGGTAATGAGTACATTTCTTTTTAAACAGTGTCACCTCTTCCCTCCTTTTTTCCCTCCGGACTCAGTTCCCCTGGAAGCTGTATGGTTCGTTTCAAGATAGTAAAACCATATATTTTGATAGGAAGTACTATATAAAAGCAACAATGACAACAGATTATTTAATTCTGAGGCCCAGAAGTGTTAAATAAATTGTCCAAAGTCACACAGGAAGTGAGAATGTTTGAAGAAACACAAATGGTTCAGTCTGATTAGCTACTCAGGAAGCTGAGATCTGAGGATCACTGTTCAAAGCCAGTCTGGATAGGAAAGTACCTGAGAGTCTTTTTTTTTTTTTTGATTGGTCGTGGGGCCTGAACTCTGGGCCTGGGCGCTGTCCCTCAGCTCTTCAGCTCAAGGCTAGCACTCTACCACTTGAGCCACAGCGCCACTTCCGGCTTTTTTCTTTTTGCTTATGTGGTGCTGAGGAATGGAACCCAGGGCCTCAGGCATGCAAGGCAAGCGCTCTACCACTGAGCCACCTTCCCAGCCCTCCAAGTACCTGAGAGTCTTATCTCCAATTAATCAACAAAAAGTTGGAAGTGGAGTCAAGGCTCAAGTGACAGTGTTATCCTTGAGCAACAATAAAAGCTCAGGGCCAGAGATACAGAACATACACAAAAAAGTCTGGAACTTTGAGTCTACTAGCTATTCTGAAGGCTGAGGTCTGAGGATTGTGGTTCAAAGCCAATGCAGGCAGAAAATACGAGATTTATCTTCAATCAACCGGCAAAAACCTAGAAGTGTGGCTCAAGTAGTAGAGTGCCATCTTTGTGCAGGAAAAAAAGAATCTGGAATCATACTGGTGTGGTGGTATGTTTAATAGTAGCACTTGGGAGGCAACACAAGTCTCACAAAACTAAAAACTTACCCTCTTAACTTAGCCTTCCCCTCAAAAAAGGAAAAAAAGTAGTACAGTTCCCAGGCTCTGAGTTCAAGCCATAGGACCAGCACAAAAAAAAAATTCACCCCCACCCCCACTAAAACAAGTGCATTTCAATACAATGGTAAATTATCATATATAGCAAAGTCAATGACTGACAAGCAAATTTTGGCAGGCAGGAGAAAAAATTTACTTAGACTAGGGTACTTCAACTTCGGCACACTGATATTTGGTACTAGAACTTCTTGTTAGGTGGTATCCAGTATATTCTTGGATGTTTAACAGCATCCATGAGCCACACCAAATATATGCCAGTAGCACTAGATTCCCCTCCCTTTATTTAAGAACCACTGCTTTGTTAAGAGTACATAGGCTAGCCAGGTGCTGGTAGCTCATGCCTGTAATCCTAGATACTTAGGAGGCTGACATCTGAGTACTGTGGTTTAAAGCCAGCCCAGGCAGGAAAGTCTGTGAGACTTAACCACTAGAAAACTGGAAGTCAGGGCTGGGAAGGTGGCTCAGTAGTAGAGTGCTTGTCTTGCATGTATGAGTCCCTGGGTTCAATTCCTCAGCACCACATAAGCAGAAAAAGCAGGAAGTGGCACAGTGGCTCAAGTGGTATGAGCGCTAACCTTTAGCTGAGGGACAGCGCCCAGGCCCAGATTTCAGGCCCTATGACCAGAAAAAAAAAAAAAAGTGCACTTAGGATGGGGGTAGGGGGAGTGTTATTCAAGTGATAGAGTGCTTGGTTCCACAGGCCCTGGGTTCAGGTGCTCAGTGTCACAACACAAAAACAAACAGGAAAAATTAAAACTCACAACTAGAGCTAGGGGCTGGTGGCTCACACCTATAATCCAAAATATTTAGGAGGCTGAGATCTGAGGGCTGTGTTTGGAGGAGAGCTGGGGCAGAAAGTTCCATGAGACTTTTAGCTTAGAACAAGCTGGATGTGGTGCGGTGGCTCAACTGGTAGCACAATCCTTGAGCAAAAAATGGGACAGTTCCCAGCTCTGAGTTCAAGCCGTAGGACCAGCACAAAGAAATTCATCCCCCCCATTAAAACAAGTGCATTTCAATACAAAATTAATAAATATGAATTTTTCTTTGTCAGATTTTTTTTTTAGGGGTGTAAAACAACTTGCTCTCCTACCTTCAACTTAAGTTTTCTCTGAATCAGGGAAATGAATGTTCTCCAGCAGTTCTAACATCACAGCTAACTATTCAAAAGGATAGAATGTAAACATTTAGGGCTCAAGGGTAGCTCAGGGGTGGAGGGCTCACATCACACTTACAAGGCTGTAGGTTTGCTCTCTTTCCTGGAGAGAAAACAAAAAGAACTAAAAGTGCATACTTCTATTGAAACCTTGCAAGGCATTCCATTAATAAGATTTTTATGGTATCAACTAAAGATACATTCAAGCTTAAAGGGAAAGGAATAGCCTTTCTTTCTTTCTGTCAGTCTTGGGACTTGAACTCAGGGCCTGGGCACTGTCTCTGAGCTTCTTTTGCTCAAGGCTAGCACTCTACCACTTACGCCACTTCTGGCTTTTTATATGTATGTGGTACTAAGGAATTGAACCCAGGGCTTCATGCATGCTAGGCAAGACACTAAGCCACATTCTCAGCTCCAAGGAATAGCCTTTCTATGAAGAAAAAGCTCAAAGAGGGGCTGGGAAGGTGGCTCAGTGGTAGAGCGCTTGCCTTGCATGCATGAGGCCCTGGGTTTGATTCCTCAGCACCACATAAGCAAAAAGAAAAAAGCCGGAAGTGGCGCTGTGGCTCAAGTGGTAGAGCGTTAGCCTTGAGCTGAAGAGCTGAGGGACAGCGCCCAGGCCCAGAGTTAAGGCCCCACAACCGGCCCCCCCCTCCCAAAAAAAAAAAAAAAGCAAAGAAAAAGCTCAAAGAAACAAATAGACATTTTTAATACTAAAGTGGCTTGTGTGTGTGTGTGTGTGTGTGTGTTGTTGTTGAGCTTGTGCGCTCAGAGCTCTTGCTCAAGGATAGCATTCTACCATTTGAGCCACAGCTACACTTCCAGTGTTCTGGTAGTTAACTGAGATACCAATCTCTTAGATTGCCCAGGCTGGCTTTGAATCGTGATCCTCAGATCTCAGCCTCCACAGTAGCTAGGATTACAGGCATTGTCGCTAATGCTCGGCCTTCACGTGGCTTGATTCCTTATACCGTCAAACACTTGCATCCCAGCCACTTTGTTATTTGTCAGAGGATGATGCTAGTTACCATGTTTAGCAAAGGCCGTGGTTGGCTTTGGAAGCAATCTCGACATGAACTTCGGCTGCGGCTTCCGCTCAGACGCGCAGTCCCGGGCCTGGATCGCAAGGCCTCGGACCCCAGCACGAACTGAGGTGAATGGGCCGAAGCCCCCGGCACGGGCCTGCCAGGCGCACTGGCCGACGGGAAACCGCTCAGGACCCAGGGGACTCGGGGACGGCGCGGAAGTCACCCCTGCCGCGTCGCTTTTACTCGTACTTACTTTTTTAGCTCAGGAGGGTGGGCTTTGCTCATGGTTTCTAATCGGCGGGCTCAGAGATGCTTTGGGACCGAACTTGCTGCCTCCTTCACGCGCCCGCGGCAGAAACGACCGTTGGTCTGACGTCACGACCCTTCGTGAGCAGCCTCGCGATACTTAGAGTAGGGCTGTACCTGTCCGTCAACCACCGGCTTCCGGTTACGTCCTCCAGTGATTGGCCAGGACTGAGAGGCGGGACTTTGATTTGTTTGCACGCTCGTTCAGGTTCTGAGTCACGCGGAGTCTTTCACGAGTGTGGACAGGGGGAAGAGCAACCACGTGATCTTTACGTGTGTACCGAATGAAAATAAACCCTAATGGTTGTCCGGCATGTATCTTCGCGGCATGTAGGGGGGCCAGCCTGACAGTTAATGGCCAGTGTACACCAGAAGAAAGGGACCGGGCCGGTCTCCAGGAATTGCAGTCTAGAGCTCAGAAGTGTGTTCCCGACCGCCCACCCCTTTTGGAACTCTCGCCTCCAGACCCCACGTAACGCACCTTGTCCTCACACGAATACTCAACTTTCATAACAAGTGTAACCTTACTAGTAGAGTTCTCAGATTACAGCTTTTTTTTTCTCCTCTCATAGTATTGGGGTCTGAACTCCGAGCTTTCAGCTTCTAGGCAAGGATTCTATTAGTGCCACTGTTAGCCATGGGTTTGGTGATTTCAAGTAGGGTCTCATACTTCAAAACTTAACTTCAATCCTAGCGATCAGGGTTGGCTAATACTTAAATATAACGGGCAGTAAAGGTTTTAATGTCATTTATTTTGTACTCTGCAATTTTCTTTTGGGGTGGGGGAGGGTTGGTCGTGGAGCTTGAACTTTGGGTCTGGGTGCTGACCGTGAGCTCTTTCAGCTCAAGGCCAGCACTCTACCACTTGAGCCACAGTGCTACTTAACGGTTTTCTGGTGGTTTACTGGAGATAAAGAGTCTCACAGACTTTCTTAGGCCAGGCTGGCTTTGAACCACAATCCTCAGATCTCAGCCTCCTGAGTAGCTAGGATTACAGGTGTGAGCCATCAGCACCAGGCTATACTCCAAAACTGTGATGTTAAGAATTCTCTAAAAGGTTGAAGTGGTCTTTTCCACCACTTGCTATTATTTAACTGTAACTGCCATGGATATTAGATTTCACTTTTTAGCCTCACAGAGAAATTTCTTTTAGATAAGGGATGTCTCTTTTAGTGAGCTTCAAGTCATATATTTATACATCAGTCCTCCATCTAAACTATAACACGTAATTTCCATTTCTTTGGATATCATAAGAAATTTATTTCACATATAACAAGAAGCATATTGGGAAAGTTAAATAGTCATCATCTAGATAGTGGGAAAACAATATACGGTCATTTAAAATCATACCACTAGGAAAATATATATATTATAGCCTTGTCAGAGCAAACAGGCTATATTATAGTTTCAAGTAATAAGCTGGTTTAAAAAGTAACATGGTCCCCACTGAAAAGGTGCCATACTTTGCTAGAGCAGAAACACCACATTTGGTAAAGATTCCAGGCAAACTGGTATTTGGTAATGAGTCTGTGTCTATGTTCTTTGCTATAAGGTTGTTGCAGCTTCTCTTAGCTTAAGTTGCTTAATTTTTGAACTTTCTGTGCCCACAGGATGGTATCAATTAGGCTCTTAATTCAGGGGCTAAGTAAATAATGCTGGGTTTAGGCTTGTATTCTATTTGTTCTACAAAATTGAGGGCTTTTGGGTTCTAGTATGTTACAGTTCTCTCAACTAGACAATAGTTCCTATTTTAGTGTTTATTACTGAATGCTGTATTTATGTATCTCTTTTCCTTGCAATGGGAAGTATCACTGTCAAGACCATCCCATCAATCTGCTACAAAAAGCCTCAGGGGTTATTAGCTAGTGGAGGAAGTCTGTAGGCTGAAAAATGCAATGTCAGAATTTCAAATTTATATCTTAATGGCAAAAGGAACCATTTAAGTTCCCATTCAAACTATTATTTCTTCCAAGTCTGTATCTTAAATCTCATGTTCTTGTATATAAAACAAAACCAAGCAAAACTAAAGATCCAGAAGCATTTTTTCCCCTTCTAAATTAATCATCCGCTGGAATTTGCTTTACAATTCATGGAAATTAGTGTTGTGATACTTACAGTAAACAGGAGTGGGCAATAGACACACCACCCTCAAACTTCACCAGATTAGAGTTGGGTTATAGGAAAATGCCATCTTGTGTAATAAGAACAATTTGGTACGTGGAGGATCTCTGGCTTGGTACATGGAGACCTCTACTGCCAAGAAAAGCACTTGCCATATGAAATTTAGGCTCTAGAACACTCTCCCATTCTATCATGACTGAAATTTTAGCACCAATGTTTTCCATTTCACTTTCTATAATTAAAACACAAAAGAACCAGGGTCCACAGGCAAGTGAAATATGCCCGAAACTTGTTACCATCCTTAGTTTCTTCATTTTAAACTTTGCTTAAAAGACTAAGATTATTCCCATTTCTCTTATTAAATAGATTCCCTGCCCCAAGTCCCATGGTCACTAGCAAAGACTTTTATTTTCCAATGGATGAGAGAGACTCCTTCATCTTCTTTGTCATAGTTGGGATGAGGTGCATGTGGTCATCCACACACTTGGTCACACAACTGTCCAGCTGCCGTTTTACCTGAAGCTCCTTATTCCCTGCATCTATTGAATCTTTGGCTTTGTCATTACAATGCATGGTGCATCGGGCCAGGCGGTCCTGTGGCAAAAAAAACAACAGGAAAGAAATGGCTGAAAGGCTAGGCATCATTTACTGAGTATTGACCATGTGGTCAGGTGTTGACATGTATTATCTTACCAGTGAGATCAACAAGGTGTGAAAATTATTCAAGAGGCTGCGATCTGAGGACTATGGTTTGAAATCAGCTGGGGCAAGAGAGTCAGTAGTGAGACTCTTATCTCCAATAGATTACCCAAATAACCAGAAGTAGAGCTGTGGCTCAAATATAGAGCACAAGTCTTGAGCAAAACAAGCTCAGAGACCAGGTGTAGGTCCTGAGTTCAAGCCCCAGGATGGGCAAAAATAAAATTGGAGGACTGTGATTCAAAGCCAGCTTAGTAAAGCCCAAGAGACTTCATCTCCAAAAATAACCAGCAAAAACCTGGGCTGAAAAGGTGGGTTAAGTGGTAGAGAACCAGCTGAGCAAGCAAAAGGTGTAGTTCAAGCACCAGAACTAGAAGAAAAGATGCTATCAGGAGGACTCAGCTCAAACACGTCTAGAAAACAATGAGAGAATAAATTGTACACAAGATTAATACTTAAAAATATCTTGAGCCTGGAGTAGGTGGTTCATGCCTGTAATCCTAGCTACTTAGAAGGCTGAGATCTTAGGATTTCGGTTCAAAGCCACCTTGGGCTAAAAAAGTCCATGAGACTCTCCAAGTAACCACCAGAAAAGCGGAAGTGGCACTGTGGCTCAAGTGGTAGAGTGCTAGCCTTGAGCTGAAGAGCTGAGGGACAGCGCCCAGGCCCAGAGTTCAAGCCCAACTGACAAAAACAAACAAACAAACAAATAAAAAAACCCAGAACAACAAAACTTGATTCTTTAATGTCTGTCCTTGCTACAGAAAACCATTCAATTCAACTAAAAGTACCTATCAAGCATCTACTTTATGCAGGCATTCTATTAATGTTATGCAGCAGTTAGAAATGGGACAATGATCAAGGACAGACTGGGCACTGGTATGCCCAGAGGCTGGATTAGGGAAAAGCCAATAAAAGAGGCCAAGAGTTTTGCAGGTGTGAGAGAGGTAGAAAACCAGGAGTAAGCTGTTGCAGCAGCACAGTGGAAAAGTGAACATATACCTGGAAACATATACCACAAAGAGGATGGAAGGAGAAAGTCGCAGAGCAACCAATGAATCAATTTCTTTCTTCCTTTTTTTTTCTTTTGGTGTTGGTATTGGAGCTTGAATTCGGGGCTTTGCCCTCTTGTTAAGCCTTCTGACTTAAGGCTAGAGCTCTATTTCTGGAGGTAGTTAATTGGAGATAGGAGTCTCCTTCCTTGCTCAAAGAACCAAATTCTTAAAGACCCCCTCTATAAAATTAGCCATCAAAATGAAAAAAATCTTTAAGGTTCATAGAGAAGTTAATACCTTCATAATGGCAATATATCTTTTTTTTTTTTTTTTTGCCAGTTGTGGGGCTTGAACTCTGGGCCTGGGCGCTGTCCCTCAGCTCTTCAGCTCAAGGCTAGTGCTCTACAACTTGAGCCACAGTGTCACTTCTGGTTTTCTGGTGGTTAATCAGAGATAATAGTCTCACAGTATTTCCTGCCAGAGTTGGCTTTGAACTGTGATCCTCAGATCTCAGCCTCCAGAGTAGCTAGGATTACAGGTATAGGCTAACGGTGCCTGGCATTAATCTATTTTTGAACTGGTACTTTTTCCCTCCCAATTGAACTCAGGGCTTAGGAAGTCTCTAAGCTTTCTCTATCAGAGCTGGGACTCTTACCACTTGAGCCACAGCTCCATTTCTGGATTTTTGTTGGTTAAAGTACTTTTCTATACTAGGTGACTTCAAACTGTGATCCTTAGATCTAAGCCTCCTGAGTAGCTAGAATTTCAAATGTGAGTTATCAGCACACAGCTATAATGGCAGTAACTTTGAAAAGTTTTTATTTTGGGCTGGGAAAATGGCTTAGTGGTAGAGCGCTTGCCTTGCATGCCTGAGGCCCTGGGCTCAATTCCTCAGCACCACATAAAGCAAAAATGAAAAAAGCCGGAAGTGGTGCTGTGGCTCAAGTGGTAGAGCGCTAGCCTTGAGCTGAAGAGCTGAGGGACAGCACCCAGGCCCTATGACCCTACTCCCCCCCCCCAAAAAAAAAGATTTTATTTTAAAACAATGTAAAAGCATATCCCACTATGTGTATTCTATTTATTAATATATATTTATTAATAGGTGTGGGAATGAAACACTGGTTCACAAAGCACTGTTTCCAGGTCTCATGAGATATAGAGACAGGAAGTAAAATGATGTGAGGAACCCTTTACTCCTGAGAGAGGGAAAAAGGAATACCTTGGCGGGGTCTATGAGGCAGGCATCATGTGTTAACAATAACGTTTCATATAAATGCCAACTTTGAGCAACAGGGACTGCTCTCTGTGTGGAGCAAGTAGTGGCAGTCCTGGAGGGAGGTAGAAGTCTACAAAACAGCGGTAGGGTCTGCACCTGTGGTCAGAGTTAGTGGCACACTCCTGTAATCTCAAATCACTTGGGAGGTGGAGGCAGGTGAATATCAACTGTGGTGCTAGCCTGGATATTCTATAAAAGGGCTATTACTTTTTAAAAAAAAATTATATATATATTTTGCACGAGTACTATGGCTTGAACTTGGGGCTGCATGCTCGCAGCAGGCTTTAGTGCTCATGGCTACTGCTCTATTTGAGCTATACCCTCCCAGGGTTTTTGAGACTGGGTTTCTTCTGCTGAGCTTCCTTTAAATGGTGATGACTGCTGGGTGCCAGCAGCTTATGGCTGTAACTCTAGGTCCTCAGAAGGCTTGGATCTGAGGATCACCTTTTGAAGCCAGCCTGGGCAGGAAAGTCCATGAGACTCTCATCTCTAGCCACCAAAAAGCTGGAAGTGGAGCTGTGGCTTAAATGGTCAAGTGCCCAGACCCTGAGGTCAAGCCCAGGTACAAAAACAAAAACAAATGGTGATCCTCTAAGTGTCACTCTCCTAAGTAGGATTTAGAGGCATGCACCACTGGCATCTGGCTTTTGTTTTAAAAAGGAATTAATATACATCTTAGAGATGTATGTATTCACACAGGCTTTGGTGTTTAACCACAAGAAAGGCCTAAGAACCTTCCCTTTTCCATCACTGTTCCTACTTAACACTCAGCTTCCAAGACTTCTTCCAGAATGCTTGTTATCTCCTGTGAAAGTGCACTTCAAAGCCTGGAGACGGCTACTCTTTGGGATATTCCTCACCTGGAACTTTTCCAGCTCACTGGTCACCAAGGCCTGTGCTTGAGCCAGAGGTGCATGGCAGCGCTCGATGCACTGGTGCACCTGTTGCATGGACGCCTGGTTATCTTCACAGCAGGTGGCACTGCACCGGAACATGAGGCCCTGGGAAGGGAAGGAGTGAAGAATTGGCTTTGGTAGGAGAGCCTCTAGGACAGATGACCACTGTTCTTCGAAGCTTTGGAGGATACATCTTTTAAACGGCACTGGGGGATTGAAGGCTGACCTCCCGCACACTAGCATTGGAGCCATGTCCCAGTCCAGGGAGCAATGTTTCTATGTGCACCTCCCTTAGAGATCAGCATGAGGACCTTCACAATCAACTCTGGGAAAACTCTGCCTACTGCGGTTTTACCGCCCTACCCCTTCCTTAAAAAGTACGTGCTGGTACTGGGTTATTTCTGCACAAGGGTGTGTGTGTGTGTGTGTGTGTGTGTGTGTGTGTGTGTGTGTGTGTGTGTGTGTGTGTGTGTGTGTGTGTGTGTGTGTGTGTGTGTGTGTGTGTGTGTGTGTGTGTGTGTGTGTGTGTGTGTGTGTGTGTGTGTGTGTGTGTGTGTGTGTTGGTATTGGGTTATTTCTGCACAAGGGTGTGTGTGTGTGTGTGTGTGTGTGTGTGTGTGTGTGTGTGTGTGTGCGTGTTCTATCACTTGAACCACGCCCACACTTTCTGGCTTCTCGCGGGCTAAGTGGAAATAAGTCTCAGGGGCAGTCTGGTCTGACTAGCTTCCAGCCCGGATCCTCAGGTCTCAGCCTCCTGAGTAGCTAGGATCACAGGCTAGCTCACAGCTAGCTCACAGGCGCTCGCTTTCCTCAGGCTGGGTGGGGCAGATCAGATAAAGCCGAGTACGTCCAGAGCCCAAGGTTCAGAGGTCGGCCACGTCGAAGAATTAGGTCCCACCAAAGGGCAATCATGACTCCAGGCGCCGTGCGAAAGAAACGCCACGTCCGGCGAGGACGGCAGGACCCAGCAGCCCACCAGCCCCTGAGGGGGTCAACGCACACAGCAGTTTGGAGCAACAGAACCCGGCCAGGCCTGGCCACGGCGGGGGCGGGGGCGGGCCCGGAGCGTCCCCCCTCCGGCCTTCCACCTCGGCGGCGCCCTTCCTGCGCCCCAGTTCACCGAGGGCGACCGGGGTCACTCGGGAGGGGAGGGCGGGGGCCAGCGCCTGACACCGGATCTGTTACCTCCCTCCTGGGCTGGTGGGAAACGGCCTTGCGCGTGGCCAGGACCCAGGCCTCGCCCGCCCGGCCCACGGAGGCCCGGCGACCCCAGGGGCGGCCCCGGCGCGTCCGCAGGGAGCGGACGGCGTGCCGGCGGACAGGGAACCCCGCGACAGGGGCTCCGGGCCCGGCCCGGCCCCGTCCACACTACCTGCATCTTCCGGATGTTCTCTCTCTCCACACTCTTCACCATGGAGTCCACCGCCTCCTGCACGCGGAGCTGCTGCACCTCCGCCATGGCAACCCCGCGCTGCGCCGCGCTGCGCCGGCGCCCACATGGACTCGCCGCTTGTCCCGCCCCCTGCCGCCGAGTCCCGCTCCGCGCGATGGCGCGCCTGCTCTGCCCGGGCCCACGCCGCCCCCTGGCGTCCCAGAGGAGTAACTGCACGCGGTGCCGGGCTCGCGCGCAGAGGTTTCCAGAGGGTTGCTGTCCTGGCTTTCTGCCTCCTTACCCCCTATTTCTTTAAACGCCATCTCTCTCTCTCTCTCTCTCTCTCTCTCTCTCTCTCTCTCTCTCTCTCTCTCTCTCTCTCTCTCTCTCTCTCTCTCTCTCTCTCTCTCTCTCTCTCTCTCCCCGCTCTCTCTCTCTCTCTCTCTCTCTCTCTCTCATCTATCCTGTCTGTCTGTCAATCTATTTTCTGTTGTGGGGCATGGTTGCTCCCCCTCCCCACCCCCCCTTTTAAGGCTGGCACTCTACCACCTTTTTACTGGTTAACTGGAGATAATCTCAAAGACTTTCCTGTCTGGGCTGTCTTTGAACCAGGATCTTCAGATCTTAGCTTCTTGAGTAGCTAGGATACAGGAGTCAGCCACCGGTGCCCAGCTTAAAAAGAAGTTATTTAGCTGGACGCCGGTGGTTCATGCCTAAAATTCTAACTACTCAGGATGCTGAGATCTGAGGATCATAGTTTGAAGCCAGCTTGGGCAAGAAGGTCCGTGAGACTCTTATCTCCAATAAACTACTCAGAAAAAGCCGGAAACTGGCACTGAGGCTCAAGTGGTAGAGCACTATCCTTAAGCAAAAAGAAGCTCAGGGACAGTGCCTGGGCCCCGAGTTTAAGTCTCAGGATTGGCACAAAAAAAGTTAGTTGGTGTGTTTAACATTCAGATCGCATGCCCAAATTCTTAGATGTACAGCTTGATGAATTTGAACAAGCTTAATGACTCTTTCCAGTCTCTGTTCTTTCTCTGAGTTTTCCCTATCTCTAGCTCCACTGATCTCTTTCCTGTCATATAGATTATATTTTCTCATTCTAACGTTTTATACATATGTGATTATTCACTACGTTCTTTTCGTGTGTCTAGCTTCTTTAAGCAGAGTGCGTTTGAGACTTAGTCATGGTTTGGGTTCCTTTTTGTGGCTATTTCATTGCGTGAAATAATGTACTTTGTTTACTCATTCCTTGGTGGACGTTTTTTGTCATATTTAGTTATTAGCTTTTTTTTTTGATGAAAACAGTGACTACATCCATGCAAGACTTTTGTACAAACAGATTTTCCTTACTCTTGGGATCTAGAAGTTGAATCATAGGGTAGTTGTACATTTACATTTATTTTCAATGAAAAAAAAATTAGCTTTTAAAGCAACTTGTTGGCAGGGCTACAGATAACTATTAGTAAAATAAGCACTTTTTAGTTTTGTCAGCCTGGGGCTTGAACTGAGGGTTTTCATGCTTGGTAGACAAGTGCTCTACCACTTTAGCCAACCAACAGCATAAAGCAATCTATGAACTCCTGGACGAGTTCTGTCTGCCCTTCCCCCATCTTTACTAGCCTGTGCATTCATTTATCAAATACATATCAGCTGCTGGGATAGGTAGGGCCAGGGCAGAGAGGAACAATATTAGGAAGTGGTGGGCAGTTGCTGACGGAGTAGTGTCCAGTGGTCTCATTGGCAAGAAGGAAGTGAGCATCCAGGTACTCAGTTGTCTCAGAGGTAAGGCCTGCATCCAATCTTCAGATTGAATGAGTGGGCCTTTGCTAAGCACTTAAGAATGCCAGGCCAGGTATGGGAGGCTACTGAGGACAGAAGAGAGCTTGGAGCTTTAGGGGAAGCTCTTGGAGAAGAAAAGGAGTGGGTGAGTGGATCCCAAGGGCAAGTGGGCTTCAGGCACTTTCAACCATTGGCCACTAGATGGCAGGCAAACTCTGGTTTCAGGGTAGTGGCAGCCTTACAACCCACTGTCCACTCAAGAAAGGCCTTTGTTCTTTCATCACTCTCTCCTAAGTCCTCAGAAGTCCCCAGAAACCAACAGCAGCAGAGGCCAACAACCTCTTTCCCAATGCAAGCCAGGCTACAGGTGACTCCCAGAAGCGGTTGGAATCAAGTGTAGAAAGGTATTTTCTAATAGGCCAGCCAGTGCTTTTCAAGTGCTTCTTTTGAATTATCTCATTTAACTCCCACAATTCTCTGGGGAGGTAGGTACTTCCCCCGTCACCTTTTCTTCTTCTTCTTCTTCTTCTTCTTCTTCTTCTTCTTCTTCTTCTTCTTCTTCTTCTTCTTCTTCTTCATCTTCTTCTTCTTCTTCTTTCTTCTTCTTCTTCTTCATCTTCTTCTTCTTCTTTCTTCTTCTTCTCTCTTCTTCTTCTTCTTCTTCTTCTTCTTCTTCTTCTTCTTCTTCTTCTTCTTCTTTCTTCTTCTTCTTCTTTCTTCTTCTTCTTCTTTCTTTCTCTCCTTCTTCTCCTTCTCTCCTTCTTCTCCTCCTTCTCCTTCTCCTTCTCCTTCTCCTTCTCCTTCTCCTTCTCCTTCTCCTTCCTTCTCCCTTCTCCTTCTCCTTCTCCTTCTCCTTCTCCTTCTCCTTCCTCCTTCTCCTTCTCCTTCTTCTTCTTCTTCTTCTTCTTCTTCTTCTTCTTCTCGTCTCCTCCTTCTCCTTCTCCTTCTCCTCCTCCTCCTCTTCCTCCTTCTTCTTCTTCCTCCTCCCTCCTCGCTTCTTCTGTCATCGTTTAATATGTTCTTCTTTTTTGCGTCGTTGTTATCGCTTGGCTTGCCTTCTTCCTCCTCCTCCTCCTCCTTCTTCTTCCTCCTCCTCCTCTTCTTCCTCTTCTTCTTCCTGTTCTTGGTCCTGTTCTTCTTCTTCTTTTCTTCTTCTTCTTCTTCTTCATTCTTTCTTCTTCTTCTTCTTCTCTTCTTCTCTTCTTCTTCTTCTTCTTCTTCTTCTTCTTCTCTTCTTCTTCTTCTTCTTCTTCTTCTTCTTCTTCTTCTATCTTCTTCTTCTTCTTCTTCTTCTTCTTTCTCTTCTTCTTCTCTCCTCCTCCTCCTCCTCCTCTCTTTCTTCTTCCTCTCTTTATTCCTCTTCCTCCTCCTCCTCCTCTTCTTCTCTTCGTCTTCATCTTCTTTTCTTCATTCCTTTCTTCTTCTTCTTCGTCTTATTAGTCTTCTTCTCTACGT